>NC_086229.1:14349908-14649908 GCF_036321145.2 Pelmatolapia mariae
CTCTTATCGTTTTTATAGCACATTAAATTGAGCTGAATGTGATAATGTAAACAGTTAAATGTAATTGGACTTTGTCAGAGACGCTCTTTATTTCAGGTGATGTTCAGGATAAAAATGTTGAAGGACTGACTTACACTGTCTTTGTGTTTTTGTTTAGAAGTTCTCAACCCTGTCATCGCTGTGGGAAAGACTTTTGTTGTGACCTTTGTGGAAAAACTTTAAGTCATTGAAGGACTCTGAAAATACATCAACGTAGACACACTGGAGACAAAATGAACTACTGTAAAGAATGCGGGAGAGGCTTCACCACTTCAAAGGACTTCAAACAATATGAACTCCTTCACAGTGGTGTTAAAAAGCATGTCTGCGATCAGTGTGGGTCATCCTTCATCAGTGCACGTCAGCTTGAAAAGCATAAATGAGTCCACACATGAGAGAAACCATACAAGTGCAGACACTGTGACAAAACCTTTTCACAATCATGTGATCATACTAAGCATGAACGCAGACACATGAAAGAGAACTTCATCACGGCGCCCCCCGTGTGCGGCAGCCTGTTACAGCAGCTCTGCTCGTTCTGAGTTTCTTTCTTATCTTTTTCTTCTCGTAATTTTTTATAACTAACGTATTAGCAATTAGATAACAAATTTCCCACGTGTGGGACTAATAAAGGTTATCTTATCTGTGAAAGAGTTTCGGTAATCTCAGTTCATACTCCACTCAGAAACGATTCCATGTTACAAATAAACTGTTACGTCTTGATTCCTGCTTTTACGTTAATCATTATATTCTGATGATCCTGGATGGAGACAAACTACAGATAAGTGTGTTCAGCCCAACTAGTTTATCTCATTACAGCAGTTTGATGTTTCCCTTTGAATCCCCCTGAAGATACTGACAGTGAAGCACGTACATAATACTCCAGCCTTTCAACTCTGAGCTTATTTAGTTCTATTAATACACTGAAATCTCATTTGTGTCATGAAGAAAGTCTTTAATCAAACAGAATTCAAAGATCAGAAACATTTCATATATGGAGCTAAACATGAATCATTGTTTCAACAAGATATTTATTGTTGTCATAAACAGACAAGAAGACAACAACAAACTGCTCCTCCCATTCAACACATGTCAGTCCATATCCCAGCAAACTAAATCATCTCCATTTACACACATCAAATAGAAACATGAATCACTTGTAATGATTAGAAACTTGATAGAATTTCAAATCTAGTTTGGGGAGTCATTCAGTGAGAAACAGTGAAATGATTTTCCATGTGAAAAGGTGGACAGCAGAAACAGAAAGAAACAGTGAGAACTAAAAGAGAAACAAAGAGCTTTGGAACAACAAGGCAGCAGGAGGACAGCTGCAGTTTAACAGCTTCAATTCACTGACAGGAAACAACATTAGAAACATCATCCTCAACTCATCTGCTCCACTGACACTGACACCTTCAACGGACACACCTTCACTTTATCAACAGTGCTGATATATGGAAACATCCTGTGAGTGAAAGTGTGTGTGAAGGTGTGTATGTGTATGTTAGTATCAGGATCAGAGAAGGACAGCTTTCCTCTGTTCAGGTCCAGATTCACTCTGATCCTCTGGAGCTTCTTCTGTACTGAGAGAGTAGTGAGAGGAGTTGATGTGAGTGTGTGTAGTATTTACCAAAACTTAACCATATTCTCCATAATCCAGACCATATTTCTCCCTTCCTCTGCACAGACTCTGCAAACACACCCAGTTCCCACCATTTACTGTCTCCAACTTCAACATCCCAGCTGTGAGTTCCTGAGTTAAAGCCCTCAGAGCCCAGGACAGAGCAGTCACCATCAATCCTCTCTGGATTATCAGGAAGCTGCTGCCTCTCTCCTCCTCTCACACTGGTCAGATCTTCAGACAGGATGAGCTTTGGACCAGCAGTGTTTGGGTCCAGAATGAGAGGAGTGTAGGAGACCATGTCCTTCATGTTGTTCCAGATGTTGAAGGTCAGGTTGCCCAGGTGTTTGGCCTGGTCTATCAGAGCTCCTGAGGGCAGCTGTGGATCATCCAGCAGGGGGCAGCGCTGGACTCTTTCCACTGCAGCCTTGTAGTTGTGCAGGAATGAGACGTCTTCAGCTCTCAGCTCCTCCTCTGTGGCTCTGACTGTGTCTGAAAGAGCTGCTATCTCTCTGTTCAGAGCCTCCATCTTCTCCTTCATCATCCCACTCTTCTGCTCCTCTTCCTCCCTCAGTGCAGCCAGCCTGGCCTCCTCTTCCTCTGCTAGAAACTGGTGAAGCTTCTTAAACTGCTTCTTAATCTGCCTCTCTGTGTGTCGGGCCTGGACCTTAATGTGTTCTGCTGTTTGACCAAACTTCACTTGAACTTCTTCACAAACCTTTAACTTCTTCTTTAAGAGCTCCAGAGTTTCCTGAAGTTCCTTCTTGTGATGTTGTGCAGCTTCATCGATGGGTCTGAATCTGTGATTGGTGTGTTTTTCTGAGTCTCTGCAGATGTGACACACTGGCTGCTGATGGTCCAGACAGAAGAGTTTGAGTTTCTCAGAGTGCAGACTGCAGAGAGCCTCTGAAGCTCTCTGATCTCTCTCCTGTAAGAACGACTCACACAGGTTCTTTAAAGCTCGGTTTAAAGGTGGTTCATTCCTTGAAGATCTTCTCTTACAAACTGGACACTCGTGTGTTGGTCTCTCTCTCCACCATCTCTTCAGACAGTCTTTACAGAAGCTGTGGCTACATGACAGAATAACAGGATCTCTGAAGACCTCCTGACAGACCGGACAGCAGAGATCCTCCTCTGATCTGGAAGCCATTGAGTCTGTGAGTGAAGCTGAAAACAGCAGACAGGAAGTACAGTCAGTCCTGGCTCCCCTCCCTCCTCTACTACCTTCACTGAAACTTCCTTTGAGTCGTGTTTTTGCTCAAACTCACATTCAGTGTGTGGAGCGTCAGCAGCTTGAAGCAGCAGTGTTGGAGTTTTCCACTTTTCTCTCCTGTAGCTGGACTCACTCAGAGGAAGCTGCTAGTTTGGTCTGAACTCAGTCTGATTGTCTGTGCGTCTCTCTTTACTGAGGACGAAGAACAGCCTGTTTCCTGGTTTGTCGCATTTGAGTGACGTGAGCGGAGGAGACAAATGTTGCTGTTTGACTTTTAACTAAGGTGTGTTTCAATCCTGCCTGCAGCTCAAAAACTTTAAAACAGGTTTTGCGTCTTTTCACCTCGACAGGTCACAACATGAAACCTGTTGTGAAGTTTATAAAATAAAGTCTCACTCGGTGGTGCCCAATTAATATTGCACCAGCCCGTTGAAAATAAAAACAAACCCGGCATAAAAAACAGTTTTAAAAGGTGACCCTACTAAAACCAAAAACACAACAAAAAGAGGAGGAGGAAAAAACAGTGACAAATACACATGTGCAGCCTGCCCTGCAGGAGACAATACAATATAAATTAAATTATAGTGCATAAATATACTTTCTTAATTTCAAATATATTAAGTTAACATACCTCCAGCAGACAACTGTGTTTGCTGCACACCTGACTTATCTTCTAAAATCACTACTAAAAACATAAAATACAATAAACATCAAATACATTTCAACAAATGTAAAAAAAAAGCACTAAAAGAAAAACAGCCTGTACCTCGAACCTCTGCTGTAGAGGTTTAAAACAACTGTTTGTGTAGAAGACAAAACTTCTCAGGATCTTCACCAATTCACACAACCATTGTTCACAGCCGCTCGTCAGTGCAAATGAAGAGCACCTGCTGCTACTTCCTCTTTTATACCTTCCCTTGGGTCCCCTGGGTCCTAAAGCCTTCCCCATTACATATATGAGCACACAGAGAGCTCAGCTGGACACACACTTCAGTCCTCCATCAAACACAACAGACCAACACACTGGCTGTGTCCCAATTCAGGGTATGCACGCTTGAAGAACGCACACTACGCGTACTACGGACGGTGCGTACTACAAGTACGGGTAGTGCGGAAGTGAGAGGCTTGTGAAATGGGACGGTCTAGCCTTTGTCGCGCTGTTCAGGTTGCCAAGCAACCATGATACTAACTGCGAGAAACGTGTCATACAGCTTTGTGTGACAGAAATGAAGGAGAAAAAATATTCTGTTGGTCCTTCATTTTTGTCATGACATCACGTTGATTAGTTGAGTATCTGAGGCTGAGACCACGGGACTGTAAAACATGATAGTTGGGCTTCATTTCTGTACTGAAGAGTCATTTCAAGATTAGTTAGTAAATAACAATCAGCTAATGTTGTTCATGAGACTAAAGTCATCTCACTGTGGTAATGTAAATATAATATGGCCAATATTATATGTATTGTCAGATTATTATGGTATACACACACACATATATCTATCTATCTATCTATCTATCTATCTATCTATCTATCTATATGTATATATATATATATATATATATATATATATATATATATATATATATATATATATATATATATATATATATGTGTATATATGTGTATATATATATATGTGTATATATGTGTATATATATATATGTGTATATATGTGTATATATATATATGTGTATATATGTGTATATATATATATGTGTATATATATATATATATATTGTTACGAGTTCAAAATATTGGGGATGGATACAAGAGGAAAACCAAAATAACAACACTGGTCCGGCCAAGTCAAGTCAAAACGATGATTTTAATGCACACGTGTGGGAGACGAATACTGCACGCAGACAGGATCGATCTCTCCCCGAAAACCACACAACAATAGTTTTTATGAACATCAGGGTATTAGCACGCCCCCTCATGCGTAAAGTAGGTACAATACAATCAATGTTGACAACTTTTAACACATTGAAAGAACATCTTCTTCTTCCCGAGGCCAGATCCTTCCCAGTAATCTTCCACTCTGCTTATCCCCTGGAACAAACCGTCTCTCCTGCAAGCACACTCAAACAGCTACAAGGCCTTGCAAACTGTTTTCTAAATATTTGAACTCTCCCCTTCACATGAGTTTAACTACTGCTTGTGTGTGTGCGTGTGTGCCTCGACCTCAGCATTCACCACTCGACCACAGTCTGTAAGGACAGAGGCCAACTCTTCATGTGTGCAATAACCTAACTGAAACCATACAGGTAATATGTTGAATAAATGTTCTAATCAAATGCCACTATTCAAAGCTTAATAAAAGAATATAAATGGATAAAGGATAATAATGCATAACATGGTATATGTGTTTTGTAAGCATGTTCTTTCTATAGCTCAAGATCCTTAACACAATAGATTGTTCGGTCCTCGCGGCGAACAAAGTTTCCAACCCTCCACTAGTTGATCGAGCCCCCCTCATTGGCAAGCACAAAAATACAATGCATGTATATGAAAATGATTATCAGGCCCCTGTAATAGAAAATGTTAATATGGGCTTATGACGATACCTGTAATAGAAGTTGCAACATAAGGCCGACAGCCTAAAGAAATTCTCTAATGCAATAACAATTAGTGATGATAAGTAAATAAAGTAATGAGTAATTATTGCCAATACATACTACTTAAAGGTTAACAAAAGATATAACTAAATAAAAGATCATAAAATAACATGATGTAAGTGTCTTGTAAGCGTGTGCGGCCTTCTACGCTCTGAGCCACTTCCCTCAATAGATCAGTCAGACATCCCGCTGACTGTAGCTTTTAACCCTTACTGACTTGAGCACAACTCTATAATAAGCACCAAGCGGCAATATGAATAAAGATGATCATGGTTACACCTGCAATGAAAGATTATATGATTATACTAACACCTGTAAATAGAAGATTAACCTGAGGTTATAACAATCACTGTCATCCAAACTTTAATGTAATGTCAATAGCTTCAATAAATGCTTTAATACAATGCTTATTATATGATTCTGATGCAATGAAAAAATAACAGTAAAATATATTTTCTCAATATATATATATATATATATATATATATATATATACATATATATATAATTTTTTGTTTTTTGTTTTTTGTTTTTTGTTTACAGGATATATTACAGCAGTGAGCTTGAACTCTGGGTCAGAGATTAAAGTTGAAGTTATTTATATTTCCTATCACCTTAAATCTTCACTCAAAGACAAGTATCTTTGACAGCGTATATATAGATGTATTATACATAAGAGACAAATATTGTTCATCTAATATGTTGGCATTATTACATTTGGCTCAATGCTTACATATATGTGTAAAAAGAAAATGTACGAGCTGTGATAACTGTTTCTGATACAATGAAGAGTAGACTGATATATGAAATATTCCTTTATTGGGTGAGAAAATCAGACCATGTCATAACTGCTTTAAGTCATACAGAATAGATATCAGAGCCTTAAACAGGCTGACTTCTGCTAAATGGGTCAAACTGGGCAGAAAGTAAACAAACACATAACATCCTTATAGAATATGATGTAACGCTATAGATCAACTTACCTCAGAATATATAAAGCATATAAACAATTACAGCAATATGATGCAAAAAACACAGCAGTACTACTAATCCAAAATACTCAAAGCTTCATAGAACTGAAACAAACATTTATTTTTAGCTCCATTCTGCTGCTGATACATACTTTAGGTTTCTGAATATTAAACTTGTTGCTGCCTTTCATAGTGTGTAACTTGAAGCCCCTGAGTACTTTCTCCCACACTGAAAACACTGGAATGACAACATTATTTGAACATTACCTAATAAGACTGATTCAGGACAGACAATTAGTTATTTAAAAATTTCCTAGCAGTCCTTCACAAACAGGGAACAGTCTGTCTATTCTCTCCATCTGTCAGCTGCTGCTGGCTCTTCCTCCTCCTCTTCCTCACACACTGCTGAGTTTGTCCTGGTGGATCATCAGGGGTGCAAAGCCTCATAGATGATGTGCAGCAGTGGGTCCCTCAGTCTGTCCTCACTCTGGACACTTGCAGTCGTCACACATGGAAATCAAATGTGTGATAAGCTGCAGGATTCAAACACAAGTGTAACTTATAAACACATGTTCATACTTTTATTCCACAATCAGAGAGAAAGAAACAGAGAGAGAGTGCAGGACAGACAGACAGGTGACAGTCTCAGGTGTATACACTGCTACAAAACAGCACAAGAGAAGGAGGATTTAGTGTTTGTGTTATTACGAGTGCTAAACAAGAAGAGTTCCAGATGGTCCAGTGGACACATGTGTGACTCCTGTGATTAAAGCATCTTTCTTTCAGCTTAACGAGTGAACCGTCAGCTCGTTCAAACACACGTTAAAGTCTGTTTGGCTCGACACCACCGAACAGAGGCAGCAATATAACATAGCTAACATTAACAGTGCAGTGAATCCTGCTTGTGCCGTGATATTCAGGACTGCAAACCGAGCAGCATCACTGACTTTCAGCTTGTTGTGTTTGTGGATATATGACTGACTTTAATTATCCATAAAATCATCACATTCTCTGTAAGATTGAGGTCAGCTATATATATATGTAGAAGTGGAGGCTTTAAAACCAAGTTACCGCTGAAAGTACAAACATCTCTAATGTCACATAACTTTGCCGACATGTGGCCAACAGTAATGTTTTAATGTTCTTAAACATTCACACATAAATAAGTGACATAATATTCAGTACTTACTTTTGCCAGTTCACTCTTCGGCCACTCCCTTCTGCCGTATTTTGCGGCTAAATTATCCACACCCACCGCCGTGCTACGAATTGTGGGATATATGAGACCACGAAGCGTGCACCGGACCACGCTTGATATTTGGGGAAATCGACGGCGCATTTGGAGTATGCATTTGAAGTACACTTTGAATTGGGACAGCCGTCGTCGCGTGGCGGTGACGTATTCGCACTTGAAATGCATACTTCAAGCGTGCATACCCTGAATTGGGACACAGCCACTGTTTCCACCAGCTGCAGCACGGTCCAGTCTTTACAGTCAGGGAGGTCTTTTAATTTGAAAGGCACCACACAGGAAGTTTCAGAGGAACAGAAGAAGAACCAAAGGATGGTCTGTGATGTTAAGGTTAGTGTGATCAGCATCAGCTGGAAATATGAAACATATCAAACATGTGAGGAAGAAGCAGCTCACACGTTTACCACAACCACACACAGTCCTCTGACAGCAGCGTGGCTTCCATCTTTGAAACACACAAACTCAAACACAGAAACTCACTGTTTGATTATTGATTGACTGATTTTCAGAGATAAGTTTGTTTTTTTTTTCCGCCTGTCCCGTTTGGTTCTTTTGCCAATAGAATTATTGTCTAAAGGCGAAGAAAGATGCCCAATGGATTTACTTTACCAAATGGACCATCCCAGCCTTGCCGTAATGGTCTATTTGATTCACCTTTTATTGTTTATTTTATTTTCACTTGGTGAATATGGGACAGACTTTACTGGGGGAAAGAAAGGGGAGAAGGAAAGAGGGAAAGAAAAACAGCTGAGGTGAAGGATGGGGAAAAAGGGCAAAAAACAAAAACCAACAGAATAAGCAGACAAAAAATACATATTGACCACCTGGATCACCTGTTGAGGCGGTGTGTACCTGGGCGCCCATCCCCGGACACATAGAATCACCAACGCACCGATGTCTGAGGGCGTCTGCCACTGGCAGGGGAAGTGGTGGGGGGAGATAGGCCTCCAAACCTTGGAGGGCCTGAGATGTCCCCAGAGAGGTGGCGTCTGATACCCAACCTGACATATAGACACAGACATACAGGCACACACAGATACAAACATCCGTTCCCACCCTCATGCTCTCAAATGCAATTACTCCACACTCAACCAACGTGGAGACAGACATAAAGAGACGCTGTACACACAATCACACTCCCCAAGCGTACTCTAAGAACCGGGTCTAGGTATCCCTGCCCCTGGAGGGGGAAACAGCACCCAGACCCAGGTGGTGTTACACTTTTCCTTGAGGTGGGGAGAAGCAGACCGCCCCGACTACGCAGCGGCAGGGAGGCCCCACATTCTAGACCCCAGTCGGACGACCAATTCCTCCTCCTAGCCCCACCGCTCCAACAGGCCACAGAGAACGGGGGTGTGAGAAGACTCCAAACCTCTCTCCACCCGTGAGTAATGTGGATGTCTAAGTTGTGGGATAAAATTGAGGCAGAGGCAGCCAGAAGGGGACGGGGGGAATGCCTCCTCTGCACCCTGGTGACACACCCCTACCCCAAGGCCCTGCATGTGTGGGTGATTTTGGTGGAGCGGGTGGAGGGAGGCAGCTGGAGAAGGGGAGGGAAGGAGGGGAGGAGCAAGTGAGCCCTCCCTGAGGCCAGCTCTACACAAGACAATAGACGCCCAGGCTGAGATCTTCCTCCACCTCTCCTGTATCTCCCCCTCCTGCAGAGAGAATTCCTGAAGAGAGGAGAGCTCCTCCAAGGTGTAAGAAACCCCCCCTTGCGCCCATCCCGGACCCACCCAGGGGCAGCCAGGCTACCAGGTCAGTAACCCACGTCTATCAGCACAGACCCTCCCCTAGCCCCGCTGCACGCAGCCACGAGGAAACCGTCACCTGAGAGCCAACAGAGCCCCTAATTGGCAATGACCGCTACCCCTGGTTGAGCCCCCCAAGGAAGATGCTCCTGGGGAACCTCCAGACGCCCCAAACCTGTCCCTACCCCCACACCAATCACAACAGTGAAGGCGGGACCAAACTATGACCCCCCACCCCCACTAGGTGATGGAGCTGATCAAAGTAGCCCAGAGCAATTGATCTGATGTGGTGGCAGAGGCTGTATCAAGACTAATGTAATCTAATAGATGATTTCTATATTGGTTATAATTAAGATTATTTTTTATTTTTCCAGTTCATAAGGACTGTTTTCTTGGCTATGCATAGGGCAGTGAAAACCATATGTGCTATATTCTTTTCTGAAGTGGCATTGTCTAAGTTGCCCAACAAACACACTAAAGGGGAAGGTGGAATTTTACATTTCAGATACTTTGACAAGTCTTCACATATCTTGCGGCAAAACTTCTGAACTGGTGGACAGAACCAAAGAGCGTGGATATAACTGTCCGGTGAGTTGATTTGGAAGTGTGAGCAGTTGTTGGTAGACGTAAAGCCCATCTTGAACATCCGATGACCTGTATAGTGCACTCTATGTAGTATTTTGTATTGAATTAATTGAAGACTGGGATTTCTAATTAGATGAACAGTTTTTAAGCAAATCTGAGACCAGAAGTGTTGATCTAAGTTAACTGATAAATCCGCTTCCCATTTTGCAATAGGAAGTGATATTGATTCATCTGTTTTAGAAAGCATTCTGTATATTTTGGATAGTAATTTGGGGGTTTTAAGAGTAAGAAATTGAACCACACTTGGTGGTGTTTGTAGTTCAACTTGACCCGGTTTAAATTTCTTTTTTACTATGGATTTAATTTGTTGATATTCTAAAAATCTTTTCTTGTTGATCCCATATTGTGTAACTAGTCTGTCAAATGAAATAAATTCTGTTTCTTCCAGTATATGTTCTAAATATTTGATTCCTTTACCACTCCAATCTGAAAAGTTTATCATATTATTGTTTTGTAATATGTCGGGGTTGTTCCAGATAGGTGTACGTTTGCATGGGATTAATGAAGACTCTGTCAACTTCAGAAACTTCCACCATGCTGTCAGAGAAGAGCTGATGTTGACGCTTTTGAAGCATTCATGTCGTTGGATTTTTGAGCTGATAAATGGTAGATCTGAAATCTCTAGATTATTGCAAAGTGCTTGTTCTACATCTAGCCAAGGTTCATCTAAGAGGGTATGTTTTAGCTATTGTGAGATAAACTGAAGCCTGTTGGCTAAGAAGTAGTGCTGAAAGTTAGGTAGTTCTAATCCTCCTTTATCCTTGGTCTTTTGTAGTGTTTTTAAGCTTATACGTGGGGGTTTATTTTTCCAAAGGAATTTGGACATATGTGAATCTAGAGATCTGAATCAATCTTGCGGCGGTTTAGTTGGGATCATTGAGAATAAATAATTTATTTTTGGTAATACCATCATTTTTATAGCGGCAACCCTTCCCATGAGTGATATGGGTAGACATTTACACCTAGCCAGATCACCTTCTACTTTCTTTAAAAGTGGGATATGGTTTAATTTAGGTAGATCTGCAAGCTTGGGAGAAACATTAATTCCTAAATATTTTATATTTCCCGATTGCAGTGGAGAAGAAGAGGAATTATGGAAGGAGCAATTAATCGGAATGACTGTAGATTTTGACCAGTTAATTGAGTAATCTGAAATTTGTGCAAACGAGCTTATCAATTCAATCACCCCAGAGATGTTGGTTTCTGAATTTTGGAGAAACAGTAACACATCATCTGCATAAAGGCTGATTTTATGTTCCACATTCTTCCATTTTATGCCCTTAATTACTGAATTCTGTCTAATTGCTGCTGCACAGTACAAAAACATAAGCGGCTGTTTCTCATTTAGCTGTGTATGCTGTGTGTGAATGTGTGGTCAGTATTGGGAAGGTTACTTATAAAACGTATTCCAATACAGATTGCAGAATACATGCCCCAAAATGTATTCTGTAACGTATTCCGTTACGTTACTCAATGACAGTAACGTATTCTGAATACTTTGGATTACTTAATATATTATCATGCTGTTTACAACTACGTGAATGTACTATTGCTGTGATTTATTACTGTTACTGAAGGTCCGAGGCTCTGAACCGTAGTAATGGGACCTCTGGCTAATACGTCGGGTTCGTGTCGGGCTGGTAGCCGAAAACTAGCTTTACTTTGTTGTCTGGGTCAACTTTGCTTGCGGGAGACAGAGAGAGGCGTTGAAAGGCTGCTCCAACGGAACTTATTTTTTCCGGAGGAAAACACGAACACTGTGTACAGTTGAGTCTTAATAGCTTACTTACAAATGGGCTCGTCAGGCACTCTTCTTGGCTGCAGTGGTTATTATTATATTTACATGCTTCCAGCATTTTTGCTCGATGACAGCTCTACTTTTCCTTTCTCTCCCTCCCTCGCTCACAGACACATAACGGGTATGGTAGTCCATTCTCCCTGCAGCACGGAATACACTGCCCATCAGGCTACATGCTTTAGAGCTATGCCTGCAGCATTCTGTCTATTAGCTTAGCACAACAACAACAACAAAAAGGTGCTCGCTCACCCAGGAAACACGCAGAGGTAACCATGGCAACTGTAACGCTGCCGCCTGGAACTACAGAACAGCTGTCAAACAAACCCAAACAGTCCTGACCCGCGACAATATGAAAAAGGGAAGTACCGCCGTGTAATCCATTTATTTCAACAAAGTAACTGTATTCTGAATACCACCTTTTTGAACGGTAACTGTAACGGAATACAGTTACTCAATATTTTGTATTCTAAATACGTAATGGCGGTACATGTATTCCGTTACTCCCCAACACTGTGTGCATTTCATGGGGGATTATGTTATTGAAGAAAAGGATCAAACTCCTTTAAAAGCTCCACGCACGTAAAAGCTCTACTTTCCAGTCAACTATCATGTTTGATGTTTTTGCCAAACACTCTACATGGGAAGCAGAAATCTGCATTCTGGTTGACTGAATATTCTAACCAGTTGTGCTTTTCACACCATCTGTGCTTAAATGCTCGCTTCTGTGTACCAAAAGTATCATGTGGATAGCTCTTCAGCTTCACCTGTCTGGGCCCTGTGTCTTTGTCACCTAAATCAAACCTGTAGTAGAATGAGTTGCTGCAGCTGCTTCATCATTTGGCCTGTTTGCTCTCCTCTCTCTGTAATAACTTTATCTTCCTCTGCCTCTCCATCCATTTGCTGCAGCTCTTCTGTCTCTCCTTGCTCTCTCTGACTTGAACCTGCCTGTTGACCTTTTTCTCCCTCAGTCTCTCCTTCTGCCTGCTCCTTCAAGATACATTAAAGCATACTGAATTGTAATGTAAATTGCTAATATCATGACTTCTGCTCATGCGCCACAGTAATTTATTGCTCCCAAATATTTTGAAGTTACAAACATTACATTTTAAGCATGCAAGTGACTAAAATAGTTGCAATTTAAAGCCCTGAAAAATATTACTAAATCATTTGAATTGAAGTAATATTAAAATAGAACCCTCAAAAATATGTGAGTCAGGCTAATTTGACTTATATAATTTGACTACTATATATATCTTGGCTCTATCTGCTTTCTCACCTTGACTCTCCTAAATAAAAGCTCAAGTTAAACAGGTCTTATATGTTGTACCGTGACTGAAATCTTTCATATCCATATTGAGTTCCATAAAATTCAATTCAATTTTATTTATATAGCACCAAATCACAACAAAAGTCGCCTCAAGGCGCTTTACATTGTACAGTGGATAGCACAATACAGAGAAAAACCCAACAATCATATCATATGACCAAATTCTAATCAGACTGTCTGCATCACAAATGACTCCGTCCTGTGAAATCTTTGACTCACCTCTCCAGCAGAGGTCTCTCTCCCCTCTCACTCTCTGTGCTCCTCTGCCCTGACTCCTACAGGTTAATGGGGATGGAGTGATTATTATTATTTCCACTGATGATAACCATACCTTAATGAGCTCAGCTCCATTTTTTCAGAGCTAAAACGAGTGACAGAAATTAACATTATGCTAACAATTTAACTTAGTGCGCTAGCCAGGTTTTTATTTATCAAAACGGGGAGCAACAGGTTCATTAATTACATGGGACTCTCTGCTGTTAGCTGGAGCTAACTAATTGTTACTACCAGCCAGTGATGAAGACTTGCGTTCTTGTGTATATCCATGTTTTCTTGCTGTTTGCAGCATGTACGCTAGTGTGTCCGCAGGTGTAGATGAGCGGAGTGTAAAGTAGCAGTGAAAACGAGGACTGGATTTTCAGTAATGTGGATGTCCCCTGTGAACAACTGGAACGGATTGGATAACGAAGCACTGACGCTACATTAACAGTGTAAAGTAAAAGGGACCAACCGAGTTATGATCATATTTATGTGAATAGCAACAGGTTTATATTATTATTTCTTTAAACTCGTATTCCTGCATCTTTATATTGAATTTGTCTACAAGTTCTGTTAAAAAAATAGAATAACTTTAAGAAAAATAACTTTAAAAAAAACCCCCACCAAATTATTTAGGGGGGCTTAAGAACCTTCTTTCATATCAAACATCCTTGAAAGAGTAGTTGTCAAACAGCTAACAGATCATCTGCAGAGGAATGGCTTATTTTAAGAGTTTCAGTCAGGTTTCAGAGCTCATCACAGCACAGAAACAGCTTTAGTGAAGGTTACAAATGATCTTCTTATGGCCTCTGACAGTGGACTCATCTCTGTGCTTGTCCTGCTAGACCTTAGTGAGATTCCCATGATGCACTGAGTTTTTCCTTTCCAGTCACCTTTCTCACTCACTATGTGTTAACAGACCTCTCTGCATCGAATCATATCTGTTATTAATCTCTGTCTCTCTTCCACAGCATGTCTTTATCCTGTTTTCCTTTGCTCACCCCAACTGGTCGCAGCAAATGGCCCCGCCCCTCCCTGAGCCTGGTTCTCTTTCTTCCTGTTAAAAGGGAGTTTTTCCTTCTCACTGTCGCCAAAGTGCTTGCTCATAGGGGCTCATATGATTGTTGGGTTTTTCTCTGTATCTACTGTACAATATAGAGCGCCTTGAGGCTACTTTTCTTGTGATTTGTCGCTATATAGATACAATTGAATTGAATTGAATTGAATTGGTTCTTTAGTATTTCTAAAGGGTTAAACTGCTTCCTCACATCTGCTTCATGAATATGAAGGGTTGTGTTGGGAGAAGGCGGTGTGAAATCCTCATAGGTGTGAAGTGAGGAGGTTGCTCCTGTGGGTGAAGTCTTTCATAGCATTAATTGCTTTGTTTTGGGGGGAGTGGGGAAGGTGGGGTAATGGGGTGGCTGTAGCTGGGGGTGGCTGTAGCTCAGGAGGTAGAGCAGGTCACCTACTGATCGCATGGTTGGAGGTTCGATCCCAGGCTCTTCCAGTCTGCATGCCAAGTATCCTTGGGCAAGATACTAACCCCAAGTTGCTCTCCGATGCATCCATCAGAGTATGAATGTGTGTGTGAGTGTAGTTAGAAAGCACTCAGTATAGAGGTATTGCTATAGAGGTATTGCTTGTGAGAGTGGGTGTGAGTGGGTGAATGTGGTGTGTTGTATACAAGTGCTTTGAGCACTCCGGGAGAGTAGAAAAGCGCTATATAAGAATCAGTCCATTTACCATTACTCTATTGTTGGAGAAGTCTCTATTGAGTTGTGAAAGCTGCTTGATGTCTCATCAAACCGTTGAGGGTGCTGGCCAACAGTGGAGTGGGGCTGTGTGCTTCCTGAAGTGAAAATCTGGCATTTAAAGATGAATGGGAAAGACTCGCTCACAGCTGACTAATGAACATTCGAATGTAATCTTATATTTAAAACACTGACAGGATGTTCAAGTCAGTGCAGTACTTCTTGTGTTTAATAACCACCAACCATCTACAACTACAGACATAAGTAATTAGACTTTAATTATCAAAAGACGAACAAATTAAATAAAAAAATTGAAGTTGGACCTGGGGCTTAGCTGCACTTCTATGTAATAGCAATTTCAGCCACAAGGTGGAGCAGTGAGTCAGAGTAACCTTTATCTAATCGAGGAAAGAGCGCATTCTTATTTAAAGTGGCAGAAAAACAAAAACACTATATAAATACACATTAGTTACTTACAGTGAGAAATTATTCACAAGAAATGACGGCTGCCACTTTCCCCAAATTCAGACCATGCAATCCTCAAAGAAGGTGCAACAAACCATAGAGCTGCATGTCAGACTTACCAGGCCTCGTTTAGCACATTAAATATAAAAGTTCTCTAGCATATCGACACTATCTCTACACAGCATAATGTAATCCATATGTACGGGGTACGACCCCCCTCTTGGTTGTGGCGTGTGGATATTTCTTTAAGACACTAGTAAGTATGTGTGATATCCTGACATTATGAATTGTAAATGTACAAACCGGATTCCTAAAAAGTTGGGACACTAAACAAATTGTGAATAAAAACTGAATAAAATGATGTGGAGATGGCAAATGTCAACATTTTATTCAGAATAGAACATAAATCACAAAACAAAAGTTGAAACTGAGAAAATATATCATCTGAAGGGAAAAATATGGTGATTCAAAATGTCATGGTGTCAACAAATCCCAAAAAAGTTGGGACAAGGCCATTTTCACCACTGTGTGGCATCTCCCCTTCTTCTTACAACACTCAACAGACATCTGGGGACCGAGGAGACCAGTTTCTCAAGTTTAGCAATAGGAATGCTCTCCCATTCGTGTCTAATACAGGCCTCTAACTGTTCAATCGTCTTGGGCCTTCTTTGTCGCACCTTCCTCTTCATGATGCGCCAAATGTTCTCTATAGGGGAAAGATCTGGACTGCAGACTGGCCATTTCAGTACCCGGATCCTTCTTCTACGCAGTCATGATGTTGTGATTGATGCAGAATGTGGTCTGGCATTATCTTGTTGAAAAATGCAGGGTCTTCCCTGGAAGAGATGACGTCTGGATGGGAGCGTATGTTGTTCTAGAACCTGAATATATTTTTCTGCATTGATGGTGCCTTTCCAGACATGCAAGCTGCCCATGCCACACGCACTCATGCAACCCCATACCATCAGAGACGCAGGCTTCTGAACTGAGCATTGATAACAACTTGTGTTGTCCTTTCCCTCTTTGGTCCGGATGACATGGCGTCCCACATTTCCAAAAAGAACTTTGAATCGTGACTCCTCTGACCACAGAACAGTCTTCCATTTTGCCACATTCCATTTGACATGATCCCTGGCCCAGTGAAAACACCTGAGCTTGTGGATCTTGCTTAGAAATGGCTTCTTCTTTGCACTGTAGAGTTTCAGCTGGCAACGGCGGATGGCACGGTGGATTGTGTTCACTGACAATGGTTTCTGGAAGTAGTCCTGAGCCCATTCTGTGATTTCCTTTACAGTAGCATTCCTGTTTGTGGTGCAGTGTCGTTTAAGGGCCCGGAGATCACGGGCGTCCAGTATGGGTTTACGCCCTTGACCCTTATGCACAGAGATTATTCCAGATTCTCTGAATTTTCGGATGATGTTATGCACAGTTGATGATGATAACTGCAAAGTCTTTGCAATTTTTCGCTGGGTAACACCTGTCTGATATTGCTCCACTATCTTTCTGTGCAACATTGTGGGAATTGGTGATCATCTACCCGTCTTGGCTTCTGAGAGACACTGCCACTCTGAGAAGCTCTTTTTATACCCAATCATGTTGCCAATTAACCTAATTAGTGTTAATTGGTCTTCCAGCTCTTCGTTATGCTCAAATTTACTTTTTCCAGCCTCTTATTGCTACTTGTCCCAACTTTTTTGGGATTTGTTGACACCGTGAAATTTTGAATCAACGTATTTTTCCTTTAAAATGATACATTTTCTCAGATTAAACTTTTGATCTGTCACCTACATTCTATTCTGAATGGAATATTGACATTTGCCATCTCCACATCATTGCATTCAGTTTTTATTCACAATTTGTTTAGTGTCCCAACTTTTTTGGAATCCGGTTTGTAGTTAATTTTGTAATATTTTTCAATTTTTCTTCCTTCATTTAATATTTCTGTCATGTTGTTTTTGTTGTTGTATTTAGTTTTTTATCTGTGTGTACTTTTTTAGTCTGGATGAAAAAGTTGGATGTAGCTAGCTGTGATGTGTGGTGCATTAAATAGTTGGTGTTTATTCTGCTTTTCACTTTTGGAACCTTTGGAAGTGACGTCACCTTTGGTTGCCATGGAAACAATCCGTGCATCAGAGCTCTGTGAACTTTATGATGATGACCATTAATCAAACTTCATTCACATATAGACTATAAGAAAAAATAAGCTTTCATCATCTGTTTCATTTGTAAGTGACGGTCAGTCGTAGTTCTAATGAATCAAAGGATGTTCACAGTGTTTTGTACTTATTTTAGTTTTATTTAACATTTAGTTCATGTTTCAGCTCCAGCTGTTTAAACACTGAACAACCTTAAGGTGAAAAATATGTAACTGGGTTTTCTTCCTATATTATCTATATGTTGAATTTCATTCATGTACCTGATTGATGAGCCCTTCATGTCAGTGTTGTTTTATGACAGTATTTGGATCATTTTCTCTAACCTGTGAAACTTTATGTGTGTGAGAGCTGATTCACTGATGGAGGAATTTGTGAAAGAAGAGCTGAAAGAAATGCTGACACAGGCAGAGTTGAGTCCCTTTAAACTGACACGTTAGATAATGAGGAGACATGGCATTCCAAGAAAGCTGAATATAAACCTGCAGGGGAATACTGTGTGTTGGTAGTCATGTTTCCTCATTATCACAATAAAATTTTAGATACATCCATAAGATTTAAGCTTTTTTTTGGTTTGTTTTTTTTAATCAGTTTTAAATATTGATTCAATAAAAACAGTTTTTATGTTGTTGTCACCACTGAACATTAATGTATGACTTTTCCCTCATTTATTTAAGAGAAAGCTTCCAAATGTTTTTTTTTTTCTCTTGGTGAAGGCAGTCACACTTTTCTCCTCCCCCTTCCCTTATCTTCCCTGCTTAGCGTCTTGTGTCCTTGTCTAGTCTCGTGTATCTTCTCACTTTTTCCCTGGAACACTCTCTCACAGTCTGTTCTCTAAAACCTAAAAGATGAATTATGGATTTGATCAACTGGCCCCTGAATGCAATTGACACCCTCTTCTCAATGAGAAGCCTGGGCTCGGGTGAGCCTGACTGTAAGACATTGAAGACACCTTTTCGGAACCATGATTACAGGGTTCTTGCTGATCGGCACTGGCTTAGCCCTGGCTTATCGAAGAATAATGAAAGCGGAAACGGCTGTTCAAATCCCCACAAGGCTGCCCACTATGTTGATTGGAACAATGGAGCGAGCTGTGGCTTCTCAGAATGGGTTCATTCTATGCAGCATGGATGACATCTTGGAGAAGCTTGTGGCTGCTGTGAGTACTGAGACCGACAACATCTGACAACATCTCAGAGAGGCTCACGGCTGTCGTGAACACTCATGCTCTATGAGCACAGTGGATAACATCTCGGTATGGATGGATGACATCGTGGAGAGGCTAACAGCTGTCCAACGGGAATGCTAGAACAGCTTTGAAAGTCACTTGAGTTGTTTGCACTAAAGTGAAAATCACCATCACTTCATTTAACACAAATTTAATCCCACATGTGTGAAAGAAAAACAAAACACTTTTTTGAAAAGTCTGTAACAAAACCATCAAATCTGATAAAGGTCATTTAAATGCTCCAAAAGAAGAATGGATTGGAATAAAAAAATACATATGCTAACCTTAATTACTGGGGGAGGATAATGAATGATGCTCATAGTGAGTAAGAAGTAAACTGAGTGCAATTTATGGACAGAGATTGACTTTTAATGTGAATGTATAATATAATACAGATACATAAAAAATGATCCCAAAACAGAATAAATATTACAAAATATGAATAAAAACTATAAAAATGGAGGCAACTTTGCTTGTGGTAGAATGTATACAATGTATGAAAAAATCTTTATTGCAGACACTAATTTTACTAATTCAATAAGACTAATTTTGTGTTGTCAGATTTATGAGTTTCATGCTTTCATCGTGGTACTTGAGAGCTTGACATTTTCTCACACTGTAAAAGGTTTGAGAAACACTGATAAGTGTGTGTGTGCTTTTAGAAAACATTTAAAGCTGCAGTACAGAATCTTTGAAACAAGCTTAAAACATTTTTAGAATATAAACAGAGCATCTGCTTCTCTTCACAGCTCCTCACTCCTGACTTCAATACTTGAAATGTGCAATTCACTTGTATTTTCACTTGTATTTTATTTTTATTTTTTGTTCCTATTTATTCTATTTATCCCCTTCGTATAATTTATTTATATATGTCTCTGTATTTTTATGTGTGTATATATAATATTCTGCTCACGCTCTGTAATTTCTGTCGGTGCTGTGCTTTTGGAAACCGAATTTCCCAGAGGAACCCACCCGAGGGATTAATAAAGTTTTATCTTATTTTATCTTATCGTATCACTCCACCAGGGCTCCGTTTGGCTCTTTCTGATAGTGAGCAAATGCGATGTAGGTACTGCGGCAGTCATACAGACAACTGGACGGTCCAAAAGTTGGCCTACCTATTACTGGCTGAGGTTTTAGTAGAGTTGTGGCTGAACCACATACATAAATATTATTAATTTTAATCTCCCCATTACCATTGATTGTTAATTGATCAATGATAATGTTGTATTGGAATGTTGAGCGTCAAAAATGTTTCAACCCAGTTTGTTTTGCAGATCCTGTAAAGCAGCTTTAACACAGGGAGAGAAAAACTTCCAGATTGTACGAGTAAAATAATTTTTTTTCTCTTTGTCAGTTTAACAGTTTCTGTTGCCTGTCACTATTCCCCTTCTGTTTTCTTACCTGGTTCTTCCTGACCTTTAACTTTCACCCACGTTCCCCTCTTTCCTCTCTCCCTCTTTGGACTGACAATCATACACAAATAAATTGTATTCAATTAGATAAAAAAAATGACATTAATATGAAAAAATATTATTAAGATCACTAACAAAGTCCTCTCTCAGTGTACTTTCAACCAAAAGGCAAATAACCAAACCACATGAACATCTAATAAAAGATATAAATATTGAAACACTGATCCAACATTATTCTTGATTTACGAATCATTTGATTTTACACTTTTACCTGAATGTGGCTCTTTTTTTAAAAAAAAAAAAATCAACTTCCTAACATCCATTATGAACCTGACTGTCTCTCTGTACACACACACAGCTGCACACACACACACACACACACACACACACACACACACACACACACACACACACACGGACACCAGGAGTTATAAGGTTAATGGGCATTCAGTCAGTTAGCTCGTTAGTATCCATTTCAAACAGGATAGTGGTAACAACAGTAGCTACGGACAATTATAAGTTTTAGATTTTAAATAGGCTGTATACATTTCAATGGGAGCAACAGGACGGTCAAATATCACTGATTTTACTACAGAGCAGGACGGATTGTAGGGTAGCAAACATCGTCAGAAAACAAGTTTTCCACACTGCAGGTTAGCTGGTGTGATGTTTTTCAGCTAAAAAGAAACATGGTCTGACTCCTACCAACTATATAAAGAGTAACTGAAGGTTAAATGTAGCTAACATGTCCTATTTTAATCCAGGCACTTACACCTCAGCTCCACTGTGTCTCAACCACCATCGCTCCAGCAGGGAGAGGCGAGCTGCAACAAACGATTTTGGGAGGGGGGGGGGGGGGGGGGGGGGGGGTTCTATACTTTTGTTGTTAAAATGTTACGTCTCAACCAAGTACTGTATGCTTTTTTTACTAGTGTGTCACACAAACAGCAAGTATTGTCAAAAAAGTAAGAAATCTTTGGGGGTGCTTTGATTCATTTTGGGGCTGAAGCACCCCCAAAATGGGCTAAAATCGCCCCCTAACTCATTTCCTGCATCTGTACTTGCATCCTGCCAACAAGTCCACTTTTTTCACCACACAACACTGACGTTCGATTTCTTGTAAGCCCAACAAGTTTGTCCCAGGGCAGTTTCATGGCGGTTACACTTTGACATAAGTTTCTCTTCAGGCTCACATTTGCCAAAATCTGCGTTTTGTCTGGACACAAGACGTCGCACACCTTCATCATGCAGCTTTTCAGAAACTCTCCCTCGGTAACCGATATATATTTTTAAATATATATCGTGATAAATATTTTGGGCCATATTGCCCTGCTCTACTAGATATGAGCATACTTTACATAACTGTGTATGAATGATGATCAAGAGACAAACTTTGAAGATGCAGAGCATGATGTCGCATCATCAGACTGTAAACAAACATCCACCAGGCTTCTTTGCTGGCAGAGGTGATGATTCTCCCATCAGGGATCAGTAGAGTGTATTAACCTGTGGTATAAGCAGCAGTCAGTGAAATATTACTGTTTCACATAAGAAATCTAGCACATGAAAGCCAGGGTGGGAGGGATCTCTGCAAACTGACTCACCTCTGCAAGTGTGAAGCTCAACAAAGATCTGACTCTGCAGTCACAGACAAACAAAAAACTCCAGCTGGGAGATAGAAAACGCTGTCTGGGTCTTGCTGGATGTTGCTGGTGAGAGTCCCAAACTATTTTTATCACTTTGGTGTATCTCAACATTCAGTTATACAGACATATGTGTTCTTAAAAGCAATTCTTTGTTTTGCGGGCGGAGTGGAAGCCGTTTTGCTTCACAGTGCACCTTAACAAAGAGGGGATGCTTTTTATTTACATCTAGTCAAAAGTGTTGGTAATAGTTTTTTAATCACACTAATTTTATAATTCTGACAATAGCTCAGCTTGCAGCGATGCATGCATTTTATTTTAAAAACGGCACAAGTGGGAATTTCTTCTGAATGGGTAATGTCAGCTTGTTCACAAGCGTTTCATTTAATCAAACCACTAGTTTTAATTTAACTAGTTTTTACGCATCTACTGGGGTTTCTTTCACGGGTTGATGAGATTATTTTATTCGGGATTTCGGAATGTTGAACTAAGAGTGAGACAGGGGCTACTACTATCTTGTTATTGTTCTCATTTTTCAGAGGGAGACATGCAAGCATGGGACCTCTCAGACTCGCCAGACTCCGATTTGCCCGAGTATCACTTTGACACCCACTGTGATGATGTGATGCTGAGGCTCAAGACATTCCGATTCATCCCCGCCACACGCCTGTTTGTACGCTCATACACAGTCGATGGGACTGGAACATAATCCAGCAGGATTGCAGAACACACCATGACTGAACTGAGATCCTCACAACATATAGTGTGATGGAAATTCAGTTTCCAGTAGCACAGCACCGACAGAAGTTGCATGTTACAGATACGCTAAGGGAAATGAGAGTAAGGATATAAGCACACAGCCCCACTCCACTGACGACCTGCTGTTGGCCAACACCCTCAACGACTCTTACTGCTGGTTTGAAGAGACATCAAGCAGCCTTGACACCTCCACCTTCCCCAACAATAGAGACACTTTGGTCCATCATCCCCCCACCTCCCCACTCCCACCAGCACAGAGCCATCACCACCATCAAAGACTTCACCCACAGGAGCCCCCTCCTCACTCCACAGCTATGAGGATTTCACACCACCTTCTCCCACTACAACCCTTCATATTCATGATGTGAGGACGCAGTTTGACCCTTTAGACCTACTAAAGAACCCAGTCCGCCTGAGCTTATCTTTATATTTTTACATGTTGTAGTGCCATTTCTGGGAGTATCTTAAGTTGCTATACATCAATACAACCATTATATCCCAAATTTTAATCATATGTATGCATTAAGTCATCAGTAACTACATAAATTGCAATAGTGGTATTTTTACACAAATGTCTAGTTAAAGTAATTTCAGAGGTTCATCCCTCAAAATTGTAAATGTAAAAAAGTTGCATGAAACAGTTTCCAAATTAATTTTGAGTGTCTTCATAGTTTTATTTTTGAGATACACCAATTTGTGTATACTGCAGCCACCAACTTTGAAATTCTCATTTACATGACTTATTTAAACATTCTCCTCTTGAATGCAAAATTCTTAAAAACATCTTTTATCCTTTAAGAGTAAATAAATCTGAAAGCTGTTCCATCCTAAAAGAGTACAACAATGTGTAGTTTATGATGTTCTAAAGGTTTCAGCATCTTTTTGAATTTGTCACATGTGTGGAAAGGTATGAGTGAGCCTTTGTATCATACTGTGAGTGATGCTCGTCAGCACACAAACCCAGAGTTTCTCTACAGGAACACAGAGAGAGTTATTCCCTGTACTGTAAGGACACATTCAGCATTGTGCAGTAAATCCAGATCATCCCAGTTAAATGATTACATGGATGTGAGTGTGGTCGTCAGAGCAGCACTGATCAGTGTCAGGTTATAATGACCAAGGTGTACACAAACACTAAGTTTGAGTGTGTGCAGTGAGACTTCAGTCAAAGCATTTAACTGAGGTGTGAAAAATAAGCTGAACTCTACAGCTTGTTGTGGTCCCCTGTGGCTTGACAGCCTTCCAGCTGTTCTCCAGCATTTTCATTTACAGTCATAAAATATCTCCACATGTTGCTCCTCTTTCTCTCTCTCTGCAGTCCAAATGCGTCTTCTGAGCGCATCTGAGTCACGTGACGGCACAGTAACAAATCCCAGCAGGGCAGGAAGAAGGGGGCGGAGCAAAGTGCGTCTGCCGCATAAGAAGAGGTGTTCACACAGACAGAGCTGCTTTTTCATCCACAGCGAGTAAATAGTGAACCTCCAGGAGAGAAACAAACTAAAGTATCGATCATATACCACTACCAACGTTTGGATCGATATCTGCATCGATCTGCACACCCTTGTCTCCTGGATCGTAGCTGAGATCAGCGTGAACCACGTGGGTCTCTGCTCCCTGACCTGTTTCCTATTTGGAAAGAGTTCCAGCTTCATCACGGAGTTTCTCTCGGTTTGTGGGCTCATCTAAAGGTAAGCACCGAGCTAACTTCAACACTAGATTTACTGACCCTGCGCACATTTGCAGAAATCCCTTGAACCCAACACCTACTAGTATTACTGACTTTTTTTATTTTCTGGTGCAAGTCCCGAGGTGTTAATCACCCCTGCTGAGATTTGTACAGGTCATATGCTCGATTCACATCCTGCTTTTGTTGTGCAAACCACCCATTGTCTTTGAGGCCTGGCACATTTGCTTTTGCACACACATACAAACGCTGCAAATCTGTGTTTGTTTGACAGTGTAAGACAAAAGCAGCAAAAATAAAAACTGTACCAAGAGTACAGTCTTAATGGCTCACTATACAAACAATCTGGAGACATAAATATTGACACGTGTAGGGCTGGGCTATATCATACCGTTCACGGTAATACCGGTGTAATTTTAGGCATATATACATATAGATAGATAGATGTATAGATACATATAGATATATGTGTGTGTGTGTGTGTATATATATATATATATATATATATATATATATATATATATATATATATATATCTGCGTCACTCACAGAGATCTCAACTTTTGTATATTAAAGTCCAGCCTCACAATACGTAAGCAGATATCATAATATGCGTCAGTTACTTGACTTCTATAACACTTAAAAACCGTCCTCACCGTCTCACACTCTGTGTTTCCTGCTGTTTTTTCTCCTCGTACACGTCTCTGAAACATCCAGAGTACATTCTGTGCTAATATCACTGAGCAGGCGTACAGGCACAGCCAAATATCTCTAATCTTTGCCCTAGAAACAAGTCTAATATTTATCTGTGTCTGTAAGCATGTTTGCATTGATCCTCAAAAGACTGAATGCCAACTCTCATGAGCACATTTGCAATGTGTGTATGAAAATAAGTATAAATACTTATTTAATAAAAGCTCACAAAATACCACTAATAAAAGGCCGGTTAGAATAATGTATTTCCCACAAATCACTGCCTCTGTTTGTATCTCTGTCACTGCAGGACCAACGTGGTTCGAGAAGTCAGCGCTCTCAGGAGGCCGCCAATTTTGTTGAAGAACGAAGTGGAAGAAAAAAATACGACCGTGACGAGTTTGGGAAAGATTTTACTGTGAAAGCTTCCCTAAAAATGCATCAGGTCATCCACACCGGAGAGAGACCGTTCAGCTGTGGAGACTGTGGAAAGTCTTTTACCAGGTCTGGAAGCTTAAAAAGACACCAACTAATCCACACTGGAGAGAGACCATTCAGCTGTGACGAGTGTGGAAACTCTTTTACCCACTCTGGAAGCTTAAAAACACACAAACTCATCCACAGTGGAGAAAGACCGTTCAGCTGTGACGAGTGTGGAAAGTCTTTTACCACGTCTGGACACTTAAAAACACACAAACTCATCCACAGTGGAGAGAGACCGTTCAGCTGTAGAGACTGTGGAAAGTCTTTTACCAGGTCTGGAAAGTTAAAAACACACAAACTCATCCACACCGGAGAGAGACCGTTCAGCTGTGACGAGTGTGGAAAGTCTTTTACCGAGTCTGGAAGCTTAAAAACACACCAACTCATCCACACTGGAGAAAGACTGTTCAGCTGTGGAGACTGTGGAAAGTCTTTTACCGAGTCTGGAAACTTAAAAAGACACCAACTCATCCACACTGGAGAGAGACCGTTGAGTTGTGGAGACTGTGGAAAGTCTTTTACCGAGTCTGGAAACTTAAAAAAACACCAACTAATCCACACTGGAGAGAGACCGTTCAGCTGTAGAGACTGTGGAAAGTCTTTTACCCACTCTGGAAGCTTAAAAACACACCAACTCATCCACACTGGAGAGAGACCGTTCAGCTGTGACGAGTGTGGGAAGTCTTTTACCACGTCTGGAAGCTTAAAAACACACCAACTCATCCACACTGGAGAGAGGCCGTTCAGCTGTGGAGACTGTGGAAAGTCTTTTACCGAGTCTGGAAGCTTAAAAAGACACCAACTAATCCACACTGGAGAGAGACCATTCAGCTGTGACGAGTGTGGAAAGTCTTTTACGCGCATTTCACACTTAAAATCACATCAACTCATCCACAGTGGAGTTAAAGCGTACACCTGTGATCAGTGTGGCAGAGCTTTTACTCACAGTAACAGCTTACAGAGTCATCTAGTTACCCACTCTGGAATTAAGGCGTACAGCTGTGACATTTGTGGAAAAACTTTCAGCCGGATAGACAGCCGTAACATTCACCTACGCATTCACACCGGACATGATGTGTACAGCTGTGATGAGTGTGGTAAACAGTTTACCACAAACATAGAGTTACGACGTCACATGTTTACCCACACTGAGGAACGACCTTATAAATGTGACCTGTGTGAGAAGACTTTTAAATCTCCACGTTACCTGAAAGCACACCAACAGATCCACACCAGAAAGACTCTACAAGTGCAGTTACTCTGAGGTATGTATTTATATTTTTATCTTGTCAGCCCGGCTGTTTGAAACAACTCTGCTCATCGAATTGTGTTAGCATGTTAGCAATTCTACTGCATGGAAAGGCAGCTCTGAATGATTATTCAGACTCTAATCACAGGTTTTTAGGGATAGTGTTTGAGAATTGTGTTATTGTTATTGTAGCATTAAACTAGTATTCCTTTAATGTTTTTACTCTTATCATTTTTATAGCACATTAAATTGAGCTGAGTGTGATAATGTAAACAGTAAAATGTAATTGGACTTTGGCAGAGATGCTCTTTATTTCAGGTGACGTTCAGGATAAAAATGTTAAAGGACTGACTTACACTGTCTTTGTGTTTTTGTTTAGAAGCAGAGCGACACAGATGGATCAAGTTCTCAACCCTGTCATCGCTGTGGGAAAGACTTTTGTTGTGACCTTTGTGGAAAAACTTTAAGTCATTGAAGGACTCTGAAAATACATCAACGTAGACACACTGGAGACAAAATGAACTACTGTAAAGAATGCGGGAGAGGCTGCACCACTTCAAAGGACTTCAAACTATATGAACTCCTTCACGGTGGCGTTAAAAAGCATGTCTGCGATCAGTGTGGGTCATCCTTCATCAGTGCACGTCAGCTTGAAAAGCATAAACGAGTCCACACATGAGAGAAACCATACAAGTGCAGACACTGTGACAAAACCTTTTCACAATCATGTGATCATACTAAGCATGAACGCAGACACATGAAAGAGAACTTCATCTGTGAAAGAGTTTGAGTAATCTCAGTTCATACTCCACTCAGAAACGATTCCATGTTACAAATAAACTGTTACGTCTTGATTCCTGCTTTTACGTTAATCTTGTAAACAGCACATTTGGATAACGACTGAAACCGGCCCAATGAATGAACAATGGGCTGTGAGGTCAATTTCTTCATCGTTAATATGCAAATTCTTTTGAGCATTAATCAACAACCACTGGTCAATGGCCATGAGTACCATTCACAGAGTAAAAATTTGCATAATGATTATGAAGTTTACTGTTACCAATGTTCAAAAACATTTACTAAATTATCTTCTCTGTGCAAACATCAGCGTAATGCAGGACTGAAATCATTGCCATCTCTGGATTACAGTGAATCTGCAGAGACAGAAAGATCCTCTTCTGGTTTCAGGGTCAGACTTAAACCCTTGAGATCAGGCTCCACAGAGTTCAGGTGGAGTCTTCTGTAAAGATCTGATGAGGCAGCTATGAATGAAAATGTGCCTCTTGTTACATTTTAAGCTTTCTAAACTGTTCTACTGTAGTGTTTGTGTTGAGTGGTTCGCTTTGTTCCAGCAGTTTGATTAAGAAATCTGTTTCCTGTTATATTTTTAAAGAATGCATTGATC
Organism: Pelmatolapia mariae; assembly: GCF_036321145.2. Taxonomy (NCBI): domain Eukaryota; kingdom Metazoa; phylum Chordata; class Actinopteri; order Cichliformes; family Cichlidae; genus Pelmatolapia; species Pelmatolapia mariae. Next base: position 14,378,328 of record NC_086229.1, read on the forward strand.
CATGTGTTCTGTAGGTTTTTTTCAGCTCGTTTGTGTAATGAAATCCTGCAACAATTAAACCAAAATTTTATATGTTAAATAAAGAAATGGTTTACTGAGAAAGAGTTTGAGCCGTGATATCATTTCCTGTATATCAGAGCAACACCTGAAGTGACCAGTGTTTAAAGTCAGAGTCAAATTTTGTGTCAGCATGACCTTGTGAAATCTGCTTGGTGATGCTTCACTACGTTATCTGCTAACTGTTAGGGTGTAGAAGGACGAAACTCCAAGGGTGACCAGTGGCAGGAGCTTCCTGATGCAGAGAGTTGAGTGTGGGGGATATAAAAGAGAAGCTGAGGCATCCCAAGGTTAAAGCTGGCATAACTGAACTTTAATGTTTGATGTGTGTTTTGGCTCTCCTGCGCGCACTAATTCATAGCTTGAACACAGCAGAGCTTGATATAAAGACCTGGGTGACAACTAACTTTATGCTGCTGATTATACTTGGCCCTAAAATACCTAGAAATATGGTATCTAACCAGATACTTGCTCTGGATGGCATTACCTTGGCCTCCAGTAACACCTTGGAGTAATGTTTGACCAGGATATTAAACAAATATTTAGGGCTGTGTGATGAACCAAGTTGAAAAAGCAGGAGTCACAAGAATTATTAGAAAAACAAAGTTTTCATTCATTTAACCCAAATATTATATTTACAAAAGTAATTAATGTTAAGCTCATAAAAAATGTCAAAGAAACAAAACTGAACTCAGGCAAAGAACTGCAAACTTAACAAACCAAATGACTGCACAAAGAAATATAACTGACCTAAACAAACATAACTGACCTAAACATGAAATGGCACAGAAGGGTAAATATATTGTCTGATCAGACCACTATGACACACGAGGAGTTTTTCCTTTCCAGTCACCTTTCTCACTCACTATGTGTTTGAATCATATCTGTTATTAATCTCTGTCTCTCTTCCAAATCATGTCTTTATTCTGTTTTCCTTCTCTCACCCCAACTGGTCGGAGCAGATGGCCCCGCCCCTCCCTGAGCCTGGTTCTGCCGGAGGTTTCTTTTTTGTATTTTTTGTTTTTCCTCCAAACTGTTGGCAAAGTGCTTGCTCATAGGGGGTCATATGATTGTTGGGGTTTTCTCTGTAGCTACTGTACAAAATAAAGCGCCTTGAGGCGCCATATACATACAATTGAAGTGAATTGAATTGAATTGGTTCTTCAGTATTTCTAAAGGGTTAAACTGCTTCCTCACATCTGCTTCATGAATATTAAAGGTTGTAGTGTGAGAAGGTTTTGTGAAATCCTCATAGGTGTGAAGTAAGGAGGTTGCTCCTGTGGGTGAAGTCTTTCATAGCATTAATTGCTTTGTTGTGGGGGGAGTGGGTTGCTGTAGCCGGGGGTGGCTGTAGCTCAGGAGGTAGAGCAGGTCACCTACTGATCGCATGGTTGGAGGTCGATCCCAGGCTCTTCCAGTCTGCATGCCAAGTATCCTTGGGCAAGATACTAACCCCAAGTTGCTCTCCGATGCATCCATCAGAGTATGAATGTGTGTGTGAGTGTAGTTAGAAAGCACTCAGTATAGAGGTATTGCTGGTGAGAATGGGTGTGAGTGGGTGAATGTGTTGTATACAGTGCTTTGAGTACTCCGGGAGAGTAGAAAAGCGCTATATAAGAATCAGTCCATTTACCATTACTCTATTGTTGGAGAAGTCTCTATTGAGTTGTGAAAGCTGCTTGATGTCTCATCAAACCGTTGAGGGCGTTGGCCAACAGTGGAGTGGGGCTGTGTGCTTCCTGAAGTGAAAATCTGGCATTTAAAGATGAATGGGAAAGACTCGCTCACAGCTGACTAATGAACATTCGAATGTAATCTTATATTTAAAACACTGACAGGATGTTCAAGTCAGTGCAGTACTTCTTGTGTTTAATAACCACCAACCATCTACAACAACAGTCATAAGTAATTAGAGTTTAATTATCAAAAGACAAACAAATTAAATTAAAAAAATTGAAGTTGGACCTGGGGCTTAGCTGCACTTCTATGTAATAGCAATTTCAGCCACAAGGTGGAGCAGTGAGTCAGAGTAACCTTTATCTAATCAAGGAAAGAGCGCATTCTTATTTACAGTGGCAGAAAAACAAAAGCACTATATAAATACACATTAGTTACTTACAGTGAGAAATTATTCACAAGAAATGACGGCTGCCACTTTCCCCAAATTCAGACCATGCAATCCTCAAAGAAGGTGCAACAAACCATAGAGCTGCATGTCAGACTTACCAGGCCTCGTTTAGCACATTAAATATTGAAGTTCTCTAGCATATCGACACTATCTCTACACAGCATAATGTAATCCATATGTACGGGGTACGACATATGGATTACATACCATACCATTGTGGCGTGTGGATATTTCTTTAAGACACTAGTAAGTATGTGTGATATCCTGACATCATGAATTGTAAATGTACAAACCGGATTCCTAAAAAGTTGGGACACTAAACAAATTGTGAATAAAAACTGAATAAAATGATGTGGAGATGGCAAATGTCAACATTTTATTCAGAATAGAACATAAATCACAAAAAAAAAGTTGAAACTGAGAAAATTTATCATCTGAAGGGAAAAATATGGTGATTCAAAATGTCATGGTGTCAACAAATCCCAAAAAAGTTGGGACAAGGCCATTTTCACCGCTGTGTGGCATCTCCCCTTCTTCTTACAACACTCAACAGACATCTGGGGACCGAGGAGACCAGTTTCTCAAGTTTAGCAATAGGAATGTTCTCCCATTCGTGTCTAATACAGGCCTCTAACTGTTCAATCGTCTTGGGCCTTCTTTGTCGCACCTTCCTCTTCATGATGCGCCAAATGTTCTCTATAGGGGAAAGATCTGGACTGCAGACTGGCCATTTCAGTACCCGGATCCTTCTCCTACGCAGCCATGATGTTGTGATTGATGCAGAATGTGGTCTGGCATTATCTTGTTGGAAAATGCAGGGTCTTCCCTGGAAGAGATGACGTCTGGATGGGAGCATATGTTGTTGTTGTAGAACGTGAATATATTTTTCTGCATTGATGGTGCCTTTCCAGACATGCAAGCTGCCCATGCCACACACACTCATGCAACCCCATACCATCAGAGACGCAGGCTTCTGAACTGAGCATTGATAACAACTTGTGTTGTCCTTTTCCTCTTTGGTCCAGATGACATGGCGTCCCACATTTCCAAAAAGAACTTGGAATCGTGACTCGTCTGACCACAGAACAGACTTCCATTTTGCCACACTCCATTTGACATGATCCCTGGCCCAGTGGAAACACCTGAGCTTGTGGATCTTGCTTAGAAATGGCTTCTTCTTTGCACTGTAGAGTTTCAGCTGGCAATGGCGGATGGCACGGTGGATTGTGTTCACTGACAATGGTTTCTGGAAGTATTCCTGAGCCCATTCTGTGATTTTCTTTACAGTAGCATTCCTGTTTGTGGTGCAGTGTCGTTTAAGGGCCCGGAGATCACGGGCGTCCAGTATGGGTTTACGCCCTTGACCCTTATGCACAGAGATTGTTCCAGATTCTCTGAAACTTCGGATGATGTTATGCACAGTTGATGATGATAACTGCAAAGTCTTTGCAATTTTTCGCTGGGTAACACCTTTCTGATATTGCTCCACTATCTTTCTGCGCAACATTGTGGGAATTGGTGATCCTCTACCCATCTTGGCTTCTGAGAGACACTGCCACTCTGAGAAGCTCTTTTTATACCCAATCATGTTGCCAATTAACCTAATTAGTGTTAATTGGTCTTCCAGCTCTTCGTTATGCCCAAATTTACTTTTTCCAGGCTCTTATTGCTGCTTGTCCCAACTTTTTTGGGATTTGTTGACACCGTGAAATTTTGAATCAACATATTTTTCCTTTAAAATGATACATTTTCTCGGATTAAACTTTTGATCTGTCACCTACGTTCTATTCTGAATGGAATATTGACATTTGCCATCTCCACATCATTGCATTCAGTTTTTATTCACAATTTGTTTAGTGTCCCAACTTTTTTGGAATCCGGTTTGTAGTTAATTTTGTAATATTTTTCAATTTTTCTTCCTTCATTTAATATTTCTGTCATGTTGTTTTTGTTGTTGTATTTAGTTTTTTATCTGTGTGTACTTTTTTAGTCTGGATGAAAAAGTTGGATGTAGCTAGCTGTGATGTGTGGTGCATTAAATAGTTGGTGTTTATTCTACTTTTCACTTTTGGGACTTTTGGAAGTGACGTCACCTTTGGTTGCCGTGGAAACAATCCGTGCATCAGAGCTCTGTGAACTTTATGATGATGACCATTAATCGAACTTCATTCACATATAGAGTATAAGAAAAAATAAGCTTTCATCATCTGTTTCATTTGTAAGTGACGGTCAGTTGTAGTTCTAATGAATCAAAGGATGTTCACAATGTTTTGTTACTTATTTTAGTTTTATTTAACACTTAGTTCATGTGTCAGCTCCAGCTGTTTAAACACTGAACAACCTTAAGGTGAAAAGTATCTAACTGGGTTTTCTTCCTATATTATCTATATGTTGAATTTCATTCATGTACCTGATTGATGAGCCCTTCATGTCAGTGTTGTTTTATGACAGTATTTGGATCATTTTCTCTAGCCTGTGAAACTTTATGTGTGTGAGAGCTGATTCACTGATGGAGGAATTTGTGAAAGAAGAGCTGAAAGAAATGCTGACACAGGCAGAGTTGAGTCCCTTTAAACTGACACATTAGATAATGAGGAGACATGGCATTCCAAGAAAGCTGAATATAAACCTGCAGGGGAATACTGTGTGTTGGTAGTCATGTTTCCTCATTATCACAATAAAATTTTAGATACATCCATAAGATTTAAGCTTTTTTTTGGTTTGTTTTTTTTAATCAGTTTTAAATATTGATTTAATAAAAACAGTTTTTATGTTGTCGTCAACACTGAACATTAAGGTATGACTTTCCCCTCATTTATTTAAGTGAAAGCTTCCAAATGTTGTTTTTTTTTCTCTTGGTGAAGGCAGTCACACTTTTCTCCTCCCCCTTCCCTTATCTTCCCTGCTTAGCGTCTTGTGTTCTTGTCTAGTCTCTTGTATTTTCTCACTTTTTCCCTGGAACACTCTCTCACAGTCTGTTCTCTAAAACCTAAAAGACGAATTATGGATTTGATCAACTGGCCCCTGAATGCAATTGACACCCTCTTCTCAATGAGAAGCCTGGGCCCGGGTCAGCCTGACTGTAAGACATTGAAGACACCTTTTCGGAACCATGATTACAGGGTTCTTGCTGATCGGCACTGGCTTAGCCCTGGCTTATCGAAGAATAAAGAAAGCAGAAACGGCTGTTCAAATCCCCACAAGGCTGCCCACTATGTTGATTGGAACAATGGAGCGAGCTGTGGCTTCTCAGAATGGGTTCATTCTACGCAGCACGGATGACATCTTGGAGAAGCTTGTGGCTGCTGTGAGTACTGAGACCGACAACATCTGACAACATCTCAGAGAGGCTCACGGTTGTCGTGAGCACTCATGCTCTATGAGCACAGTGGATAACATCTCGGTATGGATGGATGACATCGTGGAGAGGCTAACAGCTGTCCAACGGGAATGCTAGAACAGCTTTGAAATTCACATGGGTTTTTTGCACTAAATTGAAAATCACCATCACTTCATTTAACACAAATTTAATCCCACATGTGTGAAAGAAAAACAAAACACTTTTTTGAGTCTGTAACAAAACCATCAAATCTAATAAAGGTTATTTAAATGCTGCAAAAGAAGAATGGATTGGAATAAAAAAATACATATGCTAACCTTAATTACTGGGGGAGGATAATGAATGATGCTCATAGTGAGTAAAAAGTAAACTGAGTGCAATTTATGGACAGAGATTGACTTTTAATGTGAATGTATAATATAATACAGATACATAAAAAATGATCCCAAAACAGAATAAATATTACAAAATATGAATAAAAACTATAAAAATGGAGGCAACTTTGCCTGTGGTAGAATGTATACAATGTATGAACAAATCTTTATTGCAGACACTTATTTTACTAATTCAATAAGACTAATTTTGTGTTGTCAGATTTATGAGTTTCATGCTTTCATCGTGGTACTTGAGAGCTTGACATTTTCTCACACTGTAAAAAGTTTGAGAAACACTGATAAGTGTGTGTGTGCTTTTAGAAAACATTTAAAGCTGCAGTACAGAATCTTTGAAACAAGCTTAAAACATTTTTAGAATATAAACAGAGCATCTGCTTCTCTTCACAGCTCCTCACTCCTGACTTCAATACTTGAAATGTGCAATTCACTTGTATTTTCACTTGTATTTTATTTTTATTTTTTATTCCTATGTATTCTATTTATCCCCTTTGTATAATTTATTTATATATGTCTCTGTATTTATATGTGTGTATATATAATATTCTGCTCACGCTCTGTAACTTCTGTCGGTGCTGTGCTTTTGGAAACCGAATTTCCCAGAGGAACCCACCCGAGGGATTAACAAAGCTTTATCTTATTTTATCTTATCTTATCTTATCTTATCTTATTTTTTAATGTATCACTCCACCAGGGCTCCGTTTGGCTCTTTCTGATAGTGAGCAAATGCGATGTAGGTACTGTGGCAGTCATACAGACAACTGGACGGTCCAAAAGTTGGCCTACCTATTACTGGCTGAGGTTTTAGTAGAGTTGTGGCTGAACCACATACATAAATATTATTAATTTTAATCTCCCCATTACCATTGGTTATTAATTGATCAATGATAATGTTATGTTGGAATGTTGAGCGTCAAAAATGTTTCAACCCAGTTTGTTTTGCAGATCCTGTAAAGCAGCTTTAACACAGGGAGAGAAAAACTTCCAGATTGTGTGATTAAAATCATTTTTTTTCTCTTTGTCAGTTTAACAGTTTCTGTTGCCTGTCACTATTCCCCTTCTGTTTTCTTACCTGGTTCTTCCTGGCCTTTAACTTTCTCCCCACGTTCCCCTCTTTCCTCTCTCCCTCTTTGGACTGACAATCATACACAAATAAATTGTATTCAATTAGATGAAAAATGACATTAATATGAAAAAAATATTAAGATCACTAACAAAGTCCTGTCTCCGTGTACTTTCAACCAAAAGGCAAATAACCAAACCACATGAACATCTAATAAAAGATATAAATATTGAAACACTGATCCAACATTATTCTTGATTGACGGATCATTTGATTTTACACTTTTACACTTTTACCTGAATATGGCTCCTTTAGAAAAAAAAAACATCAACTTCCTAACATCCATTATGAACCTGACTCTCTCTGTACACACACACACACACACACAAACACACACAAACACACACACACACGCACACCAGGAGTTATAAGGTTAATGGGCATTCAGTCAGTTAGCTCGTTAGTATCCATTTCAAACAGGACAGTGGTAACAAAAGTAGCTACGGACAATTATAAGTTTTAGATTTTAAGTAGGCTGTATACATTTCAATGGGAGCAACAGGACGGTCAAATATCACTGATTTTACTACAGAGCAGGACGGATTGTAGGGTAGCAAACATCGTCAGAAAACAAGTTTTCCACACTGCAGGATACCTGGTGTGATGTTCTTCGGGGCTTTTTGATATACATAATAATATACAGTACATACATAATACATAATATATATATACATAATATACAGTCTGACGTTATCTCGGTCTAAATGGAGAACAGAAACGATAAAGAGGCAGAATGATGTGTAGCTGGGAAGAGGAAAAGAAGATAAACCAGTAGAGCAAGTTAACTTGAAACCATGACATGTTTCCATTTTGGGCGGGGGGGTTAAATTGCCCCCTCACTCATTTCCTGCATCTGTACTTGCATCCTGCCAACAAGTCCACTTTTTTCACCACACAACACTGACGTTCGATTTCTTGTAAGCCCAACAATTTTGTCCCAGGGCAGTTTCATGGTGGTTACACTTTGACATACGTTTCTCTTCTGGCTCACATTTGCCAAAATCTGCGTTTTGTCTGGACACAAGACGTCGCACACCTTCATCGTGCAGCTTTTCAGAAACTCTCCCTCGGTAACCGATATATATTTTCAAATATATATTTTCAAATATATATCGTGATAAATATTTTGGGCCATATTGCCCTGCTCTACTAGATATGAGCATACTTTACACAACTGTGTATGAACAATGATCAAGAGACAAACTTTGAAGATGCAGAGCATGATGTCGCATCATCAGACTGTAAACAAACATCCACCAGGCTTCTTTGCTGGCAGAGGTGATGATTCTCCCATCAGGGATCAGTAGAGTGTATTAACCTGTGGTATAAGCAGCAGTCAGTGAAATATTACTGTTTCACATAAGAAATCTAGCACATGAAAGCCAGGGTGGGAGGGATCTCTGCAAACTGACTCACCTCTGCAAGTGTGAAGCTCAACAAAGATCTGACTCTGCAGTCACAGACAAACAAAAGCCTCCAGCTGGGAGATAGAAAACGCTGTCTGGGTCTTGCTGGATGTTGCTGGTGAGAGTCCCAAACTATTTTTATCACTTTGGTGTATCTCAACATTCAGTTATGCAGACATACGTGTTCTTAAAAGCAATTCTTTGTTTTGCGGGCGGAGTGGAAGTCGTTTTGCTTCACAGTGCACCTTAACAAAGAGGGGATGCTTTTTATTTACATCTAGTCAAAAGTGTTGGTAATAGTGTTTTAATCACACTAATTTTATAATTCTGACAATAGCTCAGCTTGCAGCGATGCATGCATTTTATTTTAAAAACGGCACAAGTGGGAATTTCTTCTGAATGGGTAATGTCAGCTTGTTCACAAGTGTTTCATTTAATCAAACCACTAGTTTTAATTGAACTAGTTTTTACGCATCTACTGGGGTTTCTTTCACGGGTTGATGAGATCATTTTATTCGGGATTTCGGAATTTTGAACTAAGAGTGAGACAGGGGCTACTACTATCTTGTTATTGTTCTCATTTTTCAGAGGGAGACATGCAAGCATGGGACCTCTCAGACTCGCCAGACTCCGAATTGCCCGAGTATTACTTTGACACCCACTGTGATGATGTGATGCTGAGGCTCAAGACATTCCGATTCATCCCCGCCACACGCCTGTTTGTACGCTCATACACAGTCGATGGGACTGGAACACAATTCAGCAGGATTGCAGAACACACCATGACTGAACTGAGATCATCACAACATATAGTGTGATGGAAATTCAGTTTCCAGTAGCACAGCACCGACAGAACTTGCATGTTACAGATACGCTAAGGGAAATGAGAGTAAGGATATAAGCACACTGCCCCACTCCACTGACGACCTGCTGTTGGCCAACACCCTCAACGACTCTTACTGCTGGTTTGATGAGCCATCAAGCAGCCTTGACACCTCCACCTTCCCCAACAATAGAGACACTTTGGTCCATCATCCCCCCACCTCCCCACTCCCACCAGCACAGAGCCATCACCACCATCAAAGACTTCACCCACAGGAGCCCCCTCCTCACTCCACAGCTATGAGGATTTCACACCACCTTCTCCCACTACAACCCTTCATATTCATGATGTGAGGACGCAGTTTGACCCTTTAGACCTACTAAAGAACCCAGTCCGCCTGAGCTTATCTTTATATTTTTACATGTTGTAGTGCCATTTCTGGGAGTATTTTAAGTTGCTATACATCAATACAACCATTATATCCCAAATTTTAATCATATGTATGCATTAAGTCATCAGTAACTACATAAATTGCAATAGTGGTATTTTTACACAAATTTCTAGTTAAAGTAATTTCAGAGGTTCATCCCTGAAAATTTTAAATGTAAAAAAGTTTCATAAAACAGTTTCCAAATTAATTTTGAGTGTCTTCATAGTTTTATTTTTGAGATACACCAATTTGTATATACTGCAGCCACCAACTTTGAAATTCTCATTTACATGACTTATTTAAACATTCTCCTCTTGAATGCAAAATTCTTAAAAACATCTTTTATCCTTTAAGAGTAAATAAATCTGAAAGCTGTTCCATCCTAAAAGAGTACAACAATGTGTAGTTTATGATGTTCTAAAGGTTTCAGCATCTTTTTGAATTTGTCACATGTGTGGAAAGGTATGAGTGAGCCTTTGTATCATACTGTGAGTGATGCTCGTCAGCACACAAACCCAGAGTTTCTCTACAGGAACACAGAGAGAGTTATTCCCTGTACTGTAAGGACACATTCAGCATTGTGCAGTAAATCCAGATCATCCCAGTTAAATGATTACATGTATGTGAGTGTGGTCGTCAGAGCAGCACTGATCAGTGCCAGGTTATAATGACCAAGGTGTACACAAACACTAAGTTTGAGTGTGTGCAGTGAGACTTCAGTCAAAGCATTTAACTGAGGTGTGAAAAATAAGCTGAACTCTACAGCTTGTTGTGGTCCCCTGTGGCTTGACAGCCTTCCAGCTGTTCTCCAGCATTTTCATTTACAGTCATAAAATATCTCCACATGTTGCTCCTCTTTCTCTCTCTCTGCAGTCCAAATGCGTCTTCTGAGCGCATCTGAGTCACGTGACGGCACAGTAACAAATCCCAGCAGGGCAGGAAGAAGGGGGCGGAGCAAAGTGCGTCTGCAGCATAAGAAGAGGTGTTCACACAGACAGAGCTGCTTTTTCATCCACAGCGAGTAAATAGTGAACCTCCAGGAGAGAAACAAACTAAAGTATCGATCATATACCACTACCAACGTTTGGATCGATATCTGCACCGATCTGCACACCCTTGTCTCCTGGATCGTAGCTGAGATCAGCGTGAACCACGTGGGTCTCTGCTCCCTGACCTGTTTCCTCTGTTTGGAAAGAGTTCCAGCTTCATCACGGAGTTTCTCTCGGTTTGTGGGCTCATCTAAAGGTAAGCACCGAGCTAACTCCAACACTAGATTTACTGACCCTGCGCACATTTGCAGAAATCACTTGAAACCAACACCTACTAGAATTACTGACTTTTTTATTTTCTGGTGCAAGTCCCGAGGTGTTAATCACCCCTGCTGAGATTTGTACAGGTCATATGCTCGATTCACATCCTGCTTTTGTTGTGCAAACCACCCATTGTCTTTGAGGCCTGGCACAATTTCTTTTGCACACACATACAAACACTGCAAATCTGTGTTTGTTTGACAGTGTAAGACAAAAGCAGCAAAAATAAAAACTGTACCAAGAGTACAGTCTTAATGGCTCACTAACAATCTGGAGACAGTGGCGTGTCTAGAAAATTTTTGTTGGGGGGGCCAGGTAGGGGCACAGATTTGGAGAAGGGTGGCAGATGTAACTGGCATATAATGTTAAAAAAATTCTACCAACAGTTAACCATCATTCAATAACCCTATAAACCTAATAACTGAATTTGCTTTTGACTCTTATTAAAATGAGGTTTTAACCAGTACGGTGCAAAGTTTTTAGATACTGCGTTCATGAAGTACAAGAGATACAATCAGTGCTTCGTCAGTGTTTATCCAGCATTCAAGGACAGCAATATTTGCATAGTATTTTTACTGACATATGGGGCACATATGTTTTGGCCAAAACATTTTTGAATATTAAAATACAATCATTTTTAACATACAATTGGCAAATTAGCCAATGCAAATTTTTATCTGCCAATTAAAAAAACAAGATAATCTTCTCACAAACTGGTGTTTGATTTTGAAACAGGGAAAAAGTGGGGAAACAAATGAACAGACTAACGTTTGAATGAAACTTGAAAGCAAGTAAATACTTTCTATGCTGCCTTTTGGTAAACTTTGGTAATATTGATGTATAAAGAACAACAATGGCTGATGATGAAATACAGTCAGCTGGCATGGTGACACTGCCAGTATTAACCTGCAGGGCTGGACTGGGACAAAAAAATTGGGCATTTTGACTACAGACCAGCCCACCAGGTATTAAAGCCATAAAGCCTTTGAATGAAAAGAAACGCTGTAGTGACAGTGATGTACACTGTCTTGTTGGTATATGTATGATTTCTATCAATTTTACGTCAGATAAAAGCTGTTTGCAAGATTCAGATAATTATTTAATAAAAGCTAGATATTTTAAATGAGAATAAGTAAGAAAAGTATTTCTTTGTGTCCACCTTTCCTTGTTAATGCCCTACCTGGCCCCCTGGCATAACCTTGCTAGATCCGCCCCTGCACAGTTACCTGCTGTCAGCTACATAGAAAAGGATCCTGGTGTTATTTGTTTCTCAGAAACAGTTCATAACTTCCCTTCAACTCATTCATGTCACCTAAAAGGTAAACTTGTTTCTCCATCAGCAGTTCAGCTCTGATGATTCAGTAAGGACATCTCCTGGTTTCATCTTCATGTTTCCCTCTCACCACATATCCAAACTGATATCATGACCAGCAGCTTTTAGAGCTGTGGCCCCAGCAAACATCAACTGATACTAGAAATTAATATTAAATAAATTCTAACAACAGCTGATCAAGCTTAAACGTGCTGCTGTTGTTTAGCGCGACATCTGCTGGTTTCCTCTTTCTGGCGCAAAGTGGGCAATAAACAAACACGAGAGAAAAGCTGATCAACTGATCATTGATCAGTTTCATGATTGAAGTAGCAACAGGAAAGGGAGGGGAGAGAATGAGAGAAGAAGAGGCAGCTGTGCAGGAAAGACACAGAATAACTCCAGCTTTGTGTCTTTTTCATTCTAACTTAAGTACGGGACAAACTGCGTCTCTTCTCAGCTCAATACAAAACCTGTAATATTTTCTCTGAATGAGGGACCATTCCATTTTTTAAGGAGCCGTTGGCAACTCTACAAACTAACCTTATGAATAAAATAAAGTTCAACATCAGTTACATCATAGCACCCACCCAGCTGTATAGAAACTCCGTCATGCTAGCTAGTACGCAGTACGAGTTATTGTAACTGACTGTAAAAAGTCAGCACAACGAAAATAAACTCCACCTAAACTTGGTTTATATCTGACCCAGATAGACTGCAGGTCATAACTTCTTACCTGAAGTTCAGTTCACCTGACACTCGGACCGGCGGCCGCCTCGGTTCTCTCCTCCTCCTGCCTACCCTTCCCTCATCCACCTACTAGCCGCCGTGGAAGCTCCGCCATGCTCGATGGCCAGTCCAGCTATGTTAAACTGTTACTCTTTTGCCGAAAAACTGTTTTCTGTGATGCTGTCTTTCGTGCTTGGCTCTCCTACCTTTCTTTTCTCTATGCTCATAGCGCAGAAGCCGATGCTGCATTCACTTACACTCGGATATCTGAGCTTCACTGTGAAAACATAATCGTAAATTTGATATTTCATTGGATTTTATTGTTTTGGCTTCGGGGTGGCACGCTGGACACGCCACAGTCTGGAGACATGAATATTGACATGTGTAGGGCTGGGCCATATCATACCGTTCACGGTAATACCGGTGTAATTTTTTAGGCAACGATAGGAAAATGAAATATTGCGATAGAATATGGGTAAAACGCGTATGCGCAGTGCATATGTTTACATAAGCACATGGCGGCGAGAAGAGAAAGTGGGTCGTTAGTAGGTCATGCTAGCGGGCCGTCGTTATTACCGTGTTTTTGGAAAAGCAGGCGTACAGGCACAGCCAAATGTCTCTAATCTTTGCCCTAGAAACAAGTCTAATATTTATCTGTGTCTGTAAGCGAGTTTGCATTGACACTCAAAAGACTGAATGCCAACTCTCATGACCACATTTGCAATGTGTGTATAAAAATAAGTATAACTACTTATTTAATAAAAGCTCACAAAATACCACTATTAAAAGGCGGGTTAGAATAATGTATTTCCCACAAATCACTGCCTCTGTTTGTATCTCTGTTACTACAGGACCAACGTGGATCGAGAAGTCAGCGCTCTCAGGAGGCCGACAATTTTGTTGAAGAAGAAGAAGAACAAGTGGAAAAATACAACCGTGACGAGTTTGGGGAAGATTTCACTGTGAAAGCTTCCCTAAAAATGCATCAGGTCATCCACACTGGAGAGAGACCATTCAGCTGTGGAGACTGTGGAAAGTCTTTTACCAGGTCTGGAAGCTTAAAAACACACCAACTAATCCACACTGGAGAGAGACCGTTCAGCTGTGACGAGTGTGGAAAGTCTTTTACCAGGTCTGGAAGCTTAAAAACACACCAACTTATTCACACTGGAGAGAGACCGTTCAGCTGTGGCGAGTGTGGAGAGTCTTTTACCCACTCTGGAAACTTAAAAACACACCAACTCATCCACACTGGAGAGAGACCGTTCAGCTGTGGAGTGTGTGGAAAGTCTTTTACGCAGTCTGGACACTTAAAAACACACCAACTGATCCACAGTGGAGAGAGACCGTTCAGCTGTGGAGACTGTGGAAAGTCTTTCACCAGGTCTGAAAGCTTAAAAAGACACCAACTCATCCACAGTGGAGAGAGACCTTTGAGCTGTGACGAGTGTGGAAAGTCTTTTACCAGGTCTGGAAGCTTAAAAACACACCAACTTATTCACACTGGAGAGAGACCGTTCAGCTGTGGCGAGTGTGGAGAGTCTTTTACCCACTCTGGAAGCTTAAAAACACACCAACTTATCCACACTGGAGAGAGACCGCTCTGCTGTGACAAGTGTGGAAAGTCTTTTACCCACTCTGGAAGCTTAAAAACACACCAACTCATCCACACTGGAGAGAGACTGTTCAGCTGTGGAGAGTGTGGAAAGTCTTTTACCCAGTCTGGACACTTAAAAACACACCAACTGATCCACAGTGGAGAGAGACCGCTCAGCTGTGGAGACTGTGGAAAGTCTTTCACCAGGTCTGAAAGCTTAAAAAGACACCAACTCACCCACAGTGGAGAGAGACCATTCAGCTGTGACGAGTGTGGAAAGTCTTTTACGCAGTCTGGACACTTAAAAAGACACCAACTCATCCACAGTGGAGAGAGACCATTCAGCTGTGATGAATGTGGAAAGTCTTTTACCCACTCTGGAAACTTAAAAACACACCAACTCATCCACACTGGAGAGAGACCGTTCAGCTGTGGAGACTGTGGAGAGTCTTTTACCCACTCTGGACACTTAAAAACACACCAACTCATCCACAGTGGAGAGAGACCATTCAGCTGTGACGAGTGTGGAAAGTCATTTATGCGCATTTCAAACTTAAAAAGACACCAACTCATCCACAGTGGAGTTAAAGCGTACACCTGTGATCAGTGTGGCAGAGCTTTTACTCACAGTTACAGCTTACAGAGTCATCTAGTTACCCACTCTGGAATTAAGGCGTACAGCTGTGACATTTGTGGAAAAACTTTCAGCCGGATAGGGAGCCGAAATACACACCTATGCATTCACACCAGACATGATGTGTACAGCTGTGATCAGTGTGGTAAACAGTTTACTACAAACACAGAGTTATGACATCACATGTTTACCCACACTGAGGAACGACCTTATAAATGTGACCTGTGTGAGAAGACTTTTAAATCTCCACGTTACCTGAAAGGACACCAACAGATCCACACCAGAAAGACTCTACAAGTGCAGTTACTGTGAGGTATGTATTTATATTTTTATCTTGTCAGCCCGACTGTTTGAAACAACTCTGCTCATCAAATTGTGTTAGCATGTTAGCAGTTCTACTGGCAGCTCTGAATGATTATTCAGACTCTAATCACAGGTTTTTAAGGATAGTGTTTGAGAATTGTGTTATTGTTATTGTAGCATTAAACTAGAATTACTTTAATGTTTTTACTCTTATCGTTTTTATAGCACATTAAATTGAGCTGAGTGTGATAATGTAAACAGTAAAATGTAATTGGACTTTGGCAGAGATGCTCTTTATTTCAGGTGATGTTCAGGATAAAAATGTTGAAGGACTGACTTACACTGTCTTTGTGTTTTTGTTTAGAAGCAGAGCGACACAGATGGATCAAGTTCTCAACCCTGTCATCGCTGTGGGAAAGACTTTTGTTGTGACCTTTGTGGAAAAACTTTAAGTCATTGAAGGACTCTGAAAATACATCAACGTAGACACACTGGAGACAAAATGAACTACTGTAAAGAATGCGGGAGAGGCTTCACCACTTCAAAGGACTTCAAACAATATGAACTCCGTCACAGTGGCGTTAAAAAGCATGTCTGCGATCAGTGTGGGTCATCCTTCATTAGTGCACATCACATTGAAAAGCATAAACGAGTCCACACATGAGAGAAACCATACAAGTGCAGACACTGTGACAAAACCTTTTCACAATCATGTGATCGTACTAAGCATGAACGCAGACACATGAAAGAGAACTTCATCACGGTGCCCCCCGTGTGCGGCAGCCTGTCTCAGCAGCTCTGCTCGTTCTGAGTTTCTTTCTTTCTTATCTTTTTCTTCTCGTAATTTTTTTATAACTAACGTATTAGTAATTAGATAACAAATTTCCCATGTGTGGCACTAATAAAGGTTATCTTATGTTATCTGTGAAAGAGTTTGAGTAATCTCAGTTCATACTCCACTCAGAAACGATTCCATGTTACAAATAAACGGTTACGTCTTGATTCCTGCTTTTACGTTAATCTTGTAAACAGTACATTTGCATAACGACTGAAACCGGCTCAATGAATGAACAATGGGCTGTGAGGTCAATTTCTTCATCATTAACACTAGAAGTCCCAGAGATTAGTCATTTGGCTTTTCTACCTAGAAAACCCACCGTCGAGCCAAATGGCTGGTAGGCTTTTAGCTAATATCCTTAATCACCTGTGAACAGCTGCTTTTGTTATGTAAATAAGGTGGGGCCAGGGTGAACCACTTGGAGTGGTTAGTTTCCTGAGCCACAAGGAATTTCAGTTTGCCTTAGGGAGAAATCAACACACATGAGTGTATTTCCTTTGTTGCTGAGATTTATTGATAAAATAGTACAAAAAAACAAAAAACAAAAAAACAACCATTTGTACACATATTTACAACTAACAATAAAAAGTGAGTGAGTACATTTCAATCACTCACAATCCTGGCACTGCCATGGTATCTGTAGTCTGCATTTACCACATGTGTATCTGTAGCAGTGAACACATCGCACAGTGGCATGATTGTTCTTGCATTTGTGTTTGACCTGACACGTGGCTCTTTTTCCAGGGCTAGGTGTGGAGGGTTGTGTCCGAAGCAACTGTTCTTTTCTTGCCTTCTTCCCAGCCATATGAGAGTTAGCCAACTCTTTTGCAAGCTCCACCAGGAAGTCCACCCGTCTTTCCTGCGTCCCGGTGCATGCTTGATACAGCACATGTGCATTCAGTGCTGCCATGTCAATCATGTTATAGAACACGGCAACTGGCCAGCGCCGTGTTCCTCTGCGGACCGTGTACTCCCGCACCATCTGGTCCATCACATCCACGCCACACTTTGTGGTGTTGTAAAGGGTGACAGTGTTTGGCTTCCTTTTGGTGGATGCTGCTAAGAATATAGACTGTCTTCTTCCGTTTGGCCGCATACGCCGTCAGCGTGGCAGCAGAGGTTGAAAACACCTAAGAAATAAGATAAATTGTTATTTCCATAGCACTTTTACACACAATGAAACACATAAACATAGAACCACAAAAGACCTGTAGCCTACCTGAGTGGTGAATTCATTGCGATCTTTGTATCTAGCGGATTGAGGAATTTCCCGGCGAATCTTGTTGACTGTGCCGAGGATGGTGGTTTTCCGTCTAAGAAGTTTTTGTGCAAGTGAAAGCGATGTGAAGAAATTGTCCATGGTAACATTTCTGCCCTTGTCTAGGAATGGTTCCATCAGCCTCATCACTACATTTTCAGACAGTCTCTCCCCACTGGGACGATTGGGGTCCTTGCCAAGATATGGGAGGACATTGCAAATGTACTTGGATTTTAGGTCGCAGGCCACCCAAAACTTGATCCCAAACTTGTCAGGTTTACTTGCAATATACTGCAGGAAACAGCACCGAGTCTTTGATGGGAAGAGCTGTTCATCAACGGTGATATGTAGACCAGGGTTGTAGCACGTGATGCAGTTGGTGACAAATGATCCCCACACACTGGAAATTGCAGCGAACTTATCAGTCTTTGCTCGATCACTGCGGGTGGACCTGTCATCAAAGCGTAGGTGTTGCATGATGTCTTGGAAGCGGTTACGCGGCATAGTTCCAATGATCTGCGGGTTTCCCAGGTTTGCTGACCAGCAGTCACGTAGTGATGGAACCCTAGTAACCCCCCGCAAGATGACAATTGAAATAAATGCCATTAGTTCAGGGAGGTCCATGAACCAATGAACATCCTCCGTTTGCTCTGCATGTTGAATAGTCCATTCTTGAATGCTATGAAGCATGTCAAGAGTGATGAAACACAGGAAGCTCTGAAGGCGACTCAAGATACTTTTCCTGGCCTTAGCCAGCGTACGCTTCTATTGGGGTGAAAGGGAGACAGGTCCCCACCTGTTCTTCACGCCACACTGTGCCATCTTTCGCTGTCTCAGTCCTCAAACAAGCTCTCTTTTTAGGTTGAGAAGCAGTCTCCTCATCTGCAGTGTGAACAAATTCAAATTGTGAGCAATGATGACGCTTTGATGACAGGTCCACCCGCAGTGATCGAGCAAAGACTGATAAGTTCGCTGCAGTTTCCAGTGTGTGGGGATCATTTGTCACCAACTGCATCACGTGCTACAACCCTGGTCTACATATCACCGTTGATGAACAGCTCTTCCCATCAAAGACTCGGTGCTGTTTCCTGCAGTATATTGCAAGTAAACCTGACAAGTTTGGGATCAAGTTTTGGGTGGCCTGCGACCTAAAATCCAAGTACATTTGCAATGTCCTCCCATATCTTGGCAAGGACCCCAGTCGTCCCAGTGGGGAGAGACTGTCTGAAAATGTAGTGATGAGGCTGATGGAACCATTCCTAGACAAGGGCAGAAATGTTACCACGGAAAATTTCTTCACATCGCTTTCACTTGCACAAAAACTTCTTAGACGGAAAACCACCATCCTCGCAGATCGCAATGAATTCACCACTCAGGTAGGCTGCAGGTCTTTTGTGGTTCTATGTTTATGTGTTTCATTGTGTGTAAAAGTGCTATGGAAATAACAATTTATCTTATTTCTTAGGTGTTTTCAACCTCTGCTGCCACGCTGACGGCGTATGCGGCCAAACGGAAGAAGACAGTCTATATTCTTAGCAGCATGCACAGCGTGGTTCAGACTGATAACACCACCAAAAGGAAGCCAAACACTGTCACCCTTTACAACACCACAAAGTGTGGCGTGGATGTGATGGACCAGATGGTGCGGGAGTACACTGTCCACAGAGGAACAGGAACTGGCGCTGGCCAGTTGCCGTGTTCTATAACATGATTGACATGGCAGCACTGAATGCACATGTGCTGTATCAAGCATGCACCGGGACGCAGGAAAGACGGGTGGACTTCCTGGTGGAGCTTGCAAAAGAGTTGGCTAACTCTCTTATGGCTGGGAAGAAGGCAAGAAAAGAACAGTTGCTTCGGACACAACCCTCCACACCTAGCCCTGGAAAAAGAGCCACGTGTCAGGTCAAACACAAATGCAAGAACAATCATGCCACTGTGCGATGTGTTCACTGCTACAGATACACATGTGGTACATGCAGACTACAGATACCATGGCAGTGCCAGGATTGTGAGTGATTGAAATGTACTCACTCACTTTTTATTGCTAGTTGTAAATATGTGTACAAATGGTTGTTTTTGTAGAAATGTTGTTTTGTTTTGTTTTTTTGTACTGTTTTTATCAATAAATCTTTTGGAGATTTATTTTCCTGGATGATTGAGAATGCATCAAGACGAACACAAAATGAAGTTCACAGCTTTTAGCAGTTCCCCCTCCCCACACACAAACAAAGAGGCAGTTGGCTCAGGAATCATTCACACTCCCCCACTCCCCTCCACAATTCTCAGGTAACGACCCAATTTACATATGAATTGATGCTAACAAACTAGCCAAGTTAGCTTCCACTTGGCTGACAGAGGGTTAGAAAAGCCTGGGACTTCTAGTGTTAATATGCAAATTCTTATGAGCATTGATCAACAACCACTGGTCAATGGCCATGAGTACCATTCACAGAGTAAAAATTTGCATAATGATTATGAAGTTTACTGTTACCAATGTTCAAAAACATTTACTAAATTATCTTCTCTGTGCAAACATCAGTGTGATGCAGGACTGAAATCATTGCCATCTCTGGATCACAGTGAATCTGCAGAGACAGAAAGATCCTCTTCTGGTTTCAGCGTCAGACTTAAACCCTTGAGATCAGGCTCCACAGAGTTCAGGTGGAGTCTTCTGTAAAGATCTGATGAGGCAGCTCTGAATGAAAATGTGCCTCTTGTTACATTTTAAGCTTTCTAAACTGTTCTACTGTAGTGTTTGTGTTGAGTGGTTCGCTTTCTTCCAGCAGTTTGATTAAGAAATCTGTTTCCTGTTATATTTTTATTGAATGCATTGATCCATGTGTTCTGTAGTTTTTTTTCAGCTTGTTTGTGTAATGAAATCCTGCAACAATTAAACCAAAATTTTATATGTTAAATAAAGAAATGGTTTACTGACAAAGAGTTTGAGCCGTGATGTCATTTCCTGTATATCAGAGCAACACCTGAAGTGACCAGTGTTTAAAGTCAGAGTCAAATTTTGTGTCAGCGATGCTTCACTACGTTATCTGCTAACTGTTAGGGTGTAGAAGGGCGAAACTCCCAGGGTGACCAGTGGCAGGAGCTTCCTGATGCAGAGAGTTGAGTGTGGGGGATATAAAAGAGAAGCTGAGGCATCCCAAGGTTAACTGGGCATAACTGAACTTCAATGTTTGATGTGTGTTTTGGCTCTCCTGCACGCAGGAATTAATAGCTTGAACACAGCAGAGCTTGATATAAAGACCTGGGTGACAACTAATGTTAGGTTTTGTATTGTTGATTGTCATTTATGCTTAGAAATATTTACTCATATATGCTTAGAGTTTTATAATTAGTTGTAGATTAATAGAAGTTTGATCCTTAGTACTCTGCAGACACATGTTGTGTGCATTCCAGAGCACTCTGGCTTTCACACCCACATCCTGGGAGCATGGGAGAGGTCGTACCTTGTCTTATTGTTTTATGGTAGGATAAACGTATCTATGTCTGTTTTACTCTCAGTGCATTTTGTTTAGATGGACTGCTGGACTTCCAGGCCAGCAGGGTTAGGAAGTCATTTTATGGCCACACACACACACACACACACACACACACACACACACACAGGGTATTCTTTGTTCACATGTATACCTGGGGTACGCTGTTATATGTTAATGACCCTATGCATATTCATGGAACCACAATAAAAGAGCGTGTTACGTGTTACGGGGGAGCGGACGAGAGCAACCGGGGTCAAGCGAAGGAACGGCGCCTGTCCAGTTCTCTCCCGTGCACGTGAAACATAAAGAACTTGCCTACTCGTGTCTTGCTTGCTGTGTAATTACATTGCCTTCAACGTTCCAGCGAACAGGTTCAAGCTACAAACCTATCAACTAACTTTATGCTGCTGATTATACTTGGCCCTAAAATACCTAGAAATATGGTATCTAACCAGATACTTGCTCTGGATGGCATTACCTTGGCCTCCAGTAACACCTTGGAGTAATATTTGACCAGGACATTAAACAAATATTTAGGGCTGTGTGATGAACCAAGTAGAAAAAGCAGAAGGAGTCACAAAAATTATTAGAAAAACAAAGTTTTCATTCATTTAACCCAAATATTATATTTACAAAAGTAATTAATGTTAAGCTCATAAAAAATGTCAAAGAAACAAAACTGAACTCAGGCAAAGAACTGCAAACTTAACAAACCAAACGACTGCACAAAGAAATATAACTGACCTAAACAAACATAACTGACCTAAACAAACATAACTGACCTAAACAAACATAACTGACCTAAACATGAAATGGCACAGAAGGGTAAATATATTGTCTGATCAGACCACTATGACACACGAGGAGTTTTTCCTTTCCAGTCACCTTTCTCACTCACTATGTGTTAATAGACCTCTCTGTATCGAATCATATCTGTTATTAATCTCTGTCTCTCTTCCACAGCATGTCTTTATCCTGTCTTCCTTCTCTCACCCCAACCGGTCGCAGCAGATGGCCCCGCCCCTCCCTGAGCCTGGTTCTGCCGGAGGTTTCTTCCTGTTAAAAGGGAATTTTTCCTTCGAACTGTTGCCAAAGTGTTCATAGGGGCTCATATGATTGTTGGGTTTTTCTCTGTATCTACTGTACAATATAAAACGCCTTGAGGTGACTGCTGTTGTGATTATATATATAAATAAAATTGAATTGAATTGAAATGAAATGAAATTTAAAATGGGTGGACAGGCTGCACTCTCCCATAGACCTGTCACAGCACTGACAGCCTAGAACAGCATCATTGAAGTCTTTGTTTCTCTCCCGGAGTTATGAATCAGTCCTCAAAAACTAGTCCCTTATTTCCCGAGTGGGGCAAAACTAGCATAAGCCAGAGAATAAGCAGCAGTGAAAATATCTGCACTGACAACGTGCCAATAAACTACAGTCATACCACATGTAGGAGGACCTGCAGTCACTGTGTTTAAAGTGGACATGAAACAGTACCTGTATTAGGTTTTATTTGAGATGTACACATGATGTGATCATCACTCTTTTATGCAATATTAAAGTGTGATTTAACTACAAGTCTCTCCTTTTCCCAGCCCAACAGTTTACAACATAACAGGCCCGTGTGCAATCAACCCACCTTTGTCTACAACATGTCTCAAAGCCTCTGTTTGCTGCCCTGTAATCTTTGTGCTCTACAGCTTTTAACTGAACTCTGCTTGGATTTTGCCTTTTTGCTTTTTTCCACCTCCTGACTTCTGTATTCCTTTGCTGATCTGAAAGACAAAATCAGATTCATCTAAAACTCAACACTTCAACACCGACCTGCTGGATGATTCACTAACAGGCACTCTCTTCTCTGGCCCTTCGTTACACCTTTCCAAGGTCCCCAGATCTTATGGGGAATATAAAACATCACCACTGCTGATTAAGTGTATTTCTGATTAGTTAGTTTCTAATTAGTTGAGTTAGTTTCTTAGCATGTCACTACAGCCCCCTCAGACTGTGTTTTCTGCCGTCTAAAGATAATATTGATAGTGTGTGGATTTACAGAGCTGGAGACTTTCTTTTTGCCGAGGTCATTAATCATGTCAAACCGCAGACACGCTGACAGACTGAGAAGACCGCTCGTGAAAACGACCAATCTGTGGATCCACACACGATGAACACACAGAGTGGAGTCTGTAAACAAACCTAACAGTTAACCTGCAACACAGGGTCACGTGCCTCCCTCAGTTGGGAACTCTCCTAAAATAAAGTACTGGAACGCACCTCGCGCTTTATGGCAACTTGGCTCCGCCCCTACACGTTAGTAAAGTCACGTAGTGTCGGGTCGTGGGTTTTGTCACACCAGCCCTCATACTTTCACAAACACAGTCGCTCTGTGTGAATCAAACCGCGGGTTCACAGCGTGCATTTTCACCCAGTCCTGTTACCCTAACATATTATCCTGTTACTCATATAAAGAGTAGACTGAGTACCAGTTACAGGAGTGAGTAGAGTCAATGGATTAAATGATTTATTAATGTGAATATTTGTTGATTTTACTCTATTTACCGGATTTTTAAGTTGTACAGTTGAAATTACTCGAGTTGTTGAGATTTATGTTCAGTTTCGTGATATAAATAAATACTGATATGAAGTCAATGCAAAGGTGGAGAAAGACACAGCATAATATCAAGGAAAGAAAAGAAACTGAACTGCACCTTGTTACCCCTCGAGACTTATTGGGACACATATATGTGCAAAATGCATGAGAATCTGGGTTGTTGTGCAGAAGCTTCACCACTTGAAAGTGATCACTGTCGATCTGGATGATCTTGTGAAAGCCATCACACAGAAAACAAACTGCATGTACGGAGAATGTTCTGAGTGCAAGGATCTCTCTTCCCAGTCTCCATCCAGTACAATGCAGAGAGTCAAGTGACTTATCTCCAGCAGGCAGTAGTGGATTAGGAGCACAAGAATGACCCCAGTGGCAAAACATCCAGAGTAACAATCAAAAAAGAGACGAGGCTTGAAAGCACATGAAGACTTGATTCATGTTGACCTCTGAAAATGAGCTCTGAAAATATAGCACAGAGATACAAGCAGTCCACTTCAGAACATCACACCAGCACACAGATGTGCTTTATATACATACATCCTCCCATCCAACGTCCTTCTGCACAGTGTCCCCATCAAGACCTAAGGGCCCACCAGCAATCTGGCAGCACTTGTCACCAGTGCTCAATTACATGCAGAGGGCACATTCACAATCCACTTTTGCAGTGATGCTTTCAATAGAGACAGAGGGGGAATTGTTTTATGTTTTCTACTGAACTGTTCAAACTAGTATTCACTGCTGGGACATGAAACGGCGAGCCACAGAAGGGGTCCACTGGATGGTGTGGGATGAACCCTCAAGAGGACAGCACAGAAATAGCACCAACTGTCTTGTCAGCAACGGGAAATTTCAGATGCTGCAGAACTGTTTACTGTGTGGCACAATTTTATATGAGTGCTTGATGATTGTTGTATATTAGCTGCTATGACAACTCAGATTCCCTCTGGGATTAATAAAGTCTCTTTGATTCTGAAAAGGCAGAAATGGCAATCAAGTTGTTTGAAGCAGTTGAGAAAGCAGTTCAGGAGATGGCTAAAGATGGGCCATCAGTTCCATCCACTGAGGATACATCAGGCAGTTCTCATTTCCCAAGAACTGACATACAGGGACGTCAGCTGCCAGTGCACAGCAAAACAAATTGTGACCTGTGAGTGCTTTAATACAAAGCATTTCACATTCAATCAACAGACAGCACCCACAGCCACAGAAACTGTGGCACAAAGGTCACACTAGTTTGTTTTCACAGAAAACTCCCACACATGTGCACACTAACATCCAAACACACTCAGGACATGTTCAGTACTGTTACCCAATATTCATTCCTTGTTACTTTCTGCAAATATGTTTGGTTGATCTTTCATCCAGTTGGTTAATAAATTACATGATAATAAATTTGATAAGCTTGAGGTTTGTGTCTACTTGAATTGATAAGTGTGCCTCTGGATCGATATGATTTCTGCTTATATGGGGCGATCGTAGCTCAAGAGTTGGGAGTTTGCCTTGTAATCGGAAGGTTGCCGGTTCAAGCCCCAGCTTGGAAAGTCTCGGTCGTTATCTTATATCTGTAGTTGAATTATGTTAACTGCTGTAGATCATATAATATCCTTTAGTCTAGATTGTGTCCTCTGTATGTAGTTTTAGTTTGCATTATACTTCTGACTTAAAAGAGTGTGAAAATCATTAGATCTATTGGATTGACCTGTATTACTCGACACTGTTGAATGTGTTACACTGTTTCTTGACATTTCATACTGTTGAAACATGAAGAGAATGTTGTGTGCAGGAGACCTTGTGTCTAGGAAAGGAGAGACGGACCACGTTCCATACCCCCACCTTTACAGAGAGCGGAAAAACAAGGAGCCGAGGTCATAACTTAGGCGCCGGGAGAGAGAAAGAATGTGAATGTTTAGGCTTTTATGACTAGGTGGGGGCTACTAGAGGCTATAAAAGGCTAAGTGACCCGTCACCATTTTGAGTTGTATTATTGTATTATGTTGTATTATAAATACCAAATGTGCATATTGGGCTTTCCAAATTAATCTGTTCGCTGAGTTGAACGAATTTTCACATTAAATCTGTCGGTGTCTGGTTTTCGGCGCAAGATACTAACAACATAAGTTGAGGCTGAATTCCAGTGTGTCAGATGAACTGCTTCTAGCAAGATACTAATAATATACTACGTTGAGTCTAGTTGCAGCCCACGTTACCTTCCACATTTAACTTTGTCTAAGACTGGCTTCTGTAGCAATAAGATATTAGAATCTCTTTCGGAGATGCGGCCGTAAGTTCAGTACATTGAATAGAGGTTTGAAGCTGGTTTATGGTGCGGTTGAGCCCCCGTTGATGCGGCCATAAAATTAGTATAAATTAAGGTAAAGCAGACGCTGATTTATGGTGCGGTTGTGCGCCAGGATTGCGGTCATAATCTCTGGTTTATGATGCTCCGGTGATGCGGCCATAAGTGCAGTGAAAGGGGTATCTGGCTTACGGTGCGGTTGTGCTTCAGAAATAGTTCTAAATTGAGCTCAGAGGTTTCTGTGCATGTTTCTGCCGGTGAAAGGCGCTCTCTGTGTGTCTTACTGCTGGTGAAACGCGCTGTGTGTGTGTTTCTGTTGGTGAGACGCGCTCTGGGTGTGTTTCTGTGTGTGAAGTATGAACACAGTCACAGTGACGGTTGATGTGTGAATAGGAGGACATTAGTGCGAAGAAAATGCTTTGAGATCAAAGGTTGACGCCTAGTGTACCTGTGGAAATTAATTTTGCCCTGGGGTTGGCTCCCCCACCGTACGTTGGACGCGGCGTACGGACCAGCGGCGTCTGGAGGTCCAGGTTTATCACCTGAGAGCTGAGGGCCCTCAAACGATAACAGAATAACACTGAAACCGCTGCGTAATCACAGGTTTGCATTTATTCTGGAATAGAACAAGAAAATGCTTTGACATCTAAGGTTGAGTTGTATCATAGGTGAAAGATAAGAAAGGTTGAAGTCCTCGCTTCAGTGGTTGAAATTGTTGTGTGCCTGTCCCCTGACGAGTCTGAAATTAAATAAAGAGGGCAATTTGGAGCCACATAGAGATAGACGGGCATGATTGGGTGTATTACTCTGTGGTGTAATAAAAAATTAAAGAAAAAAGAGAGAGAGTAAGAGGTGTGTAATGGAGAATTATTGAGAAGCAGAGAGAGGAGTGTGTTGGGAGACTGGCGTGCAGTTTGCACTGTCAAGGTGGGCGTGTTGCCTGCTTATCTGTTTAACAGTGATGAAAATGATATTAAATAAATCTCTTAGTGTGTTAATACAGGAAGCTACGGACCTGGACCAACTGCCCCCACAAGCACAGCGGCCGAAGCAAAATTATAGTAATGGGAACCACACCCAGCACGAATCAGCAGCTGTGAAACAGACAGCAGCGAGCAGTGTTGGGTAAGTTACTTTAAAAAAGTAATTAATTACTATTACTAATTACTTAGTCAATATTGTATTTAAAATACTTATCTAATTACTGTGTCAGAAAAGTAACTTAAGTACTACATAAGTATTTAACTAAATACTTCTTAAAATCCATGTAAACCTTGAGTGGACAAACAATAGAAATTAAACTCTTTAAATAATAAATAAAAATTTTTAAAGACGGACACTCTACAGTACGCAGCGGTAGCATCTGTTCCACAATGTAGCCTGCCAGGGCTGGGCTGGGACAAAAAAAATCGGCCCGGGCATTTTGGCTAGAGACCGGCCCGCCAGGTATTATAGGAAAAGCCATAAAGCCTTTGAATGAAAACAAACGCTGTTGTCACAGTGATGTACACTGTCTTGTTGGTATAAATGCATCAATCTAATAAACTTAAACCTACACCATCCTCCCTATTCTGGTATTGGTCGAGTTAACCTCCTGAACTATCTACAACACATAGTGAAAACCTGAAAGTAAGACAGAGAAGACTAGAGGTGAGACATGATCATTACTGATTACTGATGACAGATTTAGATATATTTTCATAAATCATTCATTTGCCACATCAATAAACAGCATGGCAGGGCAAAATATTTTTTCTAACATGGCAACCTTTAAAAAGTGAAAGGAGACAGAGAGACAGGTGAGAATAAAAAACTTAACTGACTTTTTGATGGCATTTTACACACAGTACCGGAACAGTATCTAGAAAATGTGGGAAAATACTGGCATCATAAACAGTACTTAGCTACTTCTGAAGAAATTATGATGGGACCCTAAAAAATTACTATGTACAATAATGGATTTCTATACATTTTACATCAGATGAAAACGTTTGTTGTAAGATTCAGAGCGATAAACAAGAGAGAAAAGCTGATCAGCTGATCACTGATCAGTTTCATGATTAAAGTAGAAACAGAGGGAGATCACCATCGGCCCACCGGGCAAATGACCGGTATGCCCGATGGCCAGTCCAGCTATGTAGCCTGAAGTCATTTTTTAAGCTCACCTTCAGACGCTTTCTGTGCTGCTGAAGTAAAATCAGGTTTTGCTGCTTAGCAGGAGTTTCCGCGGTGTTATCCATGGATGATGAACAAGGATCACTCAGAAGTGTTGTCTATGCTCTGTGTCAGGCGCTTCAGTAGATTACTCGCGCTATTAACAGCAGCCGATAGTTTTTTCTCCCCAGCACATAGCTTACATGTTGCTGTAATGTTCTTGTCTGCTTGTTTCAGAAACGTGAAGAGACGGGAATATGTCCATTTCGTAAAACAGCCACAGGCTTCAGCCGAGTCCGACATCTTCCGCTGTAGAATACGACTATGCTGCAAACTGGCGCGAAATGACGTACAGCTGCACTACAGCGATGTTAGAGCGGCAGAGTTTACTTTTACCTTTAGAAGATAAATTAATGAAATTAAATAATGATATTCAGCGAGTTTAGTTACTTACAATGTAACGCAAGTACATTGTAAGTAACTGTATTTAAAATACCTAAAAATGAACAGTAATTAGTTACTCTACTTTTTCAGTGGAAAAGTATTTTAAATACAGTAACGCGTTACTTAGTAACGCGTTACACCCAACACTGGCAGCGAGGAGAGAATTAGAGGTGAAGTTTTAACACAAAATTAGGGCCAACAGACTTGTGGAGGTTGGGATGGCGTCCGGAGCATCACAACAAAAGGTGAAACAAAAACACACACAAGCAGAGAAATGTGAGAGAAAGGCTCCTTTTAAGGTAACGCCTAGTTTGAGAAAAAGTAAAAAAATGACCTGCCTACAAATGCACACTCACGCAATGAAGAAACAGCTTACACTCATGAACACGTGAAGATTTTCCAGCAAGGTTAAAGCAGCAAAAATTAACATACACCTGTTGTTAAATGATGAAGTTTATCCATTACTAACAAATAAACCCTCTGGGCTGCAGGACAACAAATTAACTTCAAGGAAAGAGAAAATAAAGACACTGGTATGACCAACTAGTGAAGAAATAACAAATTTAGTGGTTAAGAGTCAAACTGTGAGATGTTTTCTGAACAACACAAGTGATTACTGACGGAAAGAAAATTCTCTTTTGTGAATTCAAACATGATCTTAAGACTTTGAACATGTGCATGTTGTCCTGTCAACTTGGTGGGTTATGAGTTGATTATATCATGAGGAAGAGGAAAAAAAGGGGGAGAGAAGGCTGACACAGGGCCTGGCCGGGTGTTTCTCCCCTCTCTTTGTAACACAGCCAACACAACATCATTTTCCTGTTTGTACACTTCTGTTTGTTTTTGTTTTGTTTTTTTGTTTTTTCTCTTTATGTTTAATTACAGGCTGCTTTGCCGGCCCTGGAAGCCGAGGCTGACCTGGACTCCTGCTCTCCCCTCTACGTGACCCTGACCAAATCCTGCAACAGCTGGACCCACAACAACAACCTGAAAAATGTCAACAGTGCTGCAGGAACGCCCGCCAAGCCCGAATGAAAAGTAAGGCCGAACAAAAGAATGCTGACCTTGATAACTCTGCATTCACACTGTGCAGGACAGTGATGGACCAACACGGCAGCGAAAAAGGTGTGACCGAGATAGAAGGAGCAACTGAGGTCAGAAGGCATCTCAGAATGGACAAAAACACAGAAGAAGATGCAGGTTTCACCTGCAGTGAGCATGGACTGGAGAAAGGACTGCCCCGATTGGGGTCAGAACCAGGACGGACTGAACTTAGAACAGCAGCAGCAGCAATGGTGGCAAGCGGACTGAAAAGGAGGAGGGCAGGACCCCAGGGCACGCTTCAGGCCATGGTTTACCCAAGACACCAGAACAGGAAAGTGATGAACACACACACAAACACACACGTCTACATACACTGACTCAGAATGAAGAGAAACACACACATGAACACATATACACTTATTGATTCAGTGAGAAATGACACACACACACACACACACACACACATCAAAATGCTGATTCATTGAGAAGTGATCCACACACATACACATGCACACGCTTGTGCAATGAAGAGTGACACACACACATGCTGATGCAATGAAGAATGCTTTGCTTATGCTGATATGCAAAATGCCGCACACAAACATCCAAATATATAATTTTTATGAGGAGCCATTGATTACCATTGATTACTTAGAATGTGTTTTATGTCACCCAAAGAGCATTTATGTAGAGTTAAGGAATAAGGTCTAAAACGGTTTGGTTATGAAAACAATGTCTGTGCGTGATGTCTGTTTATGGCTCAAGGCCTTGACTGAATTCTTTGCTGTGCTTCACACAGCCTGGTGAGGAACAGTGGCACAGAGTGAAAGTGATGAATTAATAGTGTAAGTTTTAGGTCGGAGTACTGCATTTTCTGTGATTGAGATTTAATTTAAGGAGGAACAAAGGTATATATATATATATATATATATGTCATGATTCTGGGTCCGTTTGACCCAGCGTTTTGTGTTTTTCTATTCAGTGTGATTTTGGTTCTGTGCTTCTGTTTAGTGTTTACTCTGTTTGGCCCGTGTGTGTCCTTGTATGTGTAGTTCCTGTTTTATTGTGACGGTCTGTGTCTTATGTCAGTATGTCCTGTTTACGTTCCCCCACCTCGTCAGCTGTTATGTCTCCCAGGTGTGTTCCCTCCTGTTTCCCATCCCCCTGATTACTGGTGTGTATTTATTGTGTGTGTTCACTCGTCCTCGTTGCTGGTTCGTCTGTGTTGTTTCCCCTCGATCTCCCTGCGTCTCTCCATGTGTGATTTCCCCGGACCTCCCTGCATCTTCATTTCTGGTTTGTTTTGTTAGTTTACCCAGTTTAGCTTCTTCTGTTCATGTCACCTGCCATTTCTGTTATTCGCACTCCTGCCAATAAATATTCACCTGCACCTGAGTTGCTGCTTCTGGTCCTAATAATTTCCACACGGCTTGCACCCGCAAACCGTGACATATATATATATATATATATATATATATATATATATATATATACACATATACATACATACATACATACATACATACATATATATCCTACATATACACACACACATATATAATTATATATATATATTTATATATATATATATACATATATATATATATATGTGTGTGTGTGTGTTACAGGCCTTCGATGGGACTGTTTTGAAACCGTTTTTTTAACAGAAAAGCAGAGACAGGAGACAGGAGACATGAGTTGCGTTCGGTCTGCAGGCTCTTCCTCGTCTGGTTTATTAACAGAATTTAACAACGTCCTTTTCTTTTCATTTAGACACACATATTTGTCTTTTAACAACAAAAACACATTCAATTAAGTACATAGGTCAAACCCTTTTGGTTACCTTGCACTCTCGCGAGAATAAACTTACAAAATAATCATTGTATATGAGTGTCCTTATTTACAATAAATCTGTAACCAAATCTACTGCTGTCCAGCATCAAAAGCATTTCTGTGCAGCACCATTAACACTGCAATTAACCTGCTTATGTCGCCACTATACTTCCTTTAAACTTTAACAGATTCAAACAATATTTTACATTTGCAAACAATAAACAAAAATATTCTAGCATTGCTCACAAACAGTTTACAATCATCCACAAACAGTATACATCAGACTATTTACACTTGACACATAAGAACTGGGTAAGTTCTAATCAACTATAACTTCAAATAATGTCAGGATAAAAGAAGTGTCCAAGAGCTGCATTTGTCACAAAATAAAACAGATAATAAGACCAGCTGCCTATTTAGACTACGAGTGAAATGGCAGCTTCCATTACAAATGGCGGTATAGTTAGCTTACTCTCAGTCGGTGAAAACACACTCTCACAACATTCGTGGTCTTTAACCAAAGACAGAAAAAGGTTTCTTGCCTTTATATATACATTGCAGTGAGCAAACTTAAAGTACTAACCTGTTTTTTTTAACAGAAAAGCAGAGACAGGAGACATGAGTTGCGTTCGGTCTGCAGGCTCTTCCTCGTCTGAGGCACAGAAGCGTTGCAACAGCCTATCGCACTCAGCGCTATCTCCCCCTTGTGGCAATGCCACGCAATTACATTGTCCATAACTCTAAATGAAAAGTGCAATATCACTATAAAATCAGGTCATTTACATCAAAAACAATTGACAAAAAAATTATAATTGTGACCATACACTTGTGGGCGTCACATATATATGTGTATATATGTATGTGTATATAGATAGATAGAAGCGGGTGGGGTAGGGAAGGTTATTTAGCTTCTTGTGACAAAAGAAGCTAAATAACCTCATTCACTACAAAGAATCGACTCTTAGAGCAAACCTGTGAACTTCACATCCCTACCAGCCTCGGGTTTAAAACTAGTGTTACTGGAGGGAGTTTGAAGGTTCAGTTTGTTTCAGGATTGCATTTCACCCTGTCCCGATCCTTTTATTTGAGTTCGAGAAAAAACAACCAACACTCCAGAGAAGTCCAGTCAAACAATGATTTATTGATTACATGTATGCGGGAGAGGTCTGCAACGTCACTCACTTACAGAGATCTCAAATAGGAAGCACACATCACACTACTTTTGTATATTAAAGTCCAGCCTCACAATACGTAAGCAGATATCATAATATGCGTCAGTTACTTGACTTCTATAACAATTAAAAACCGTCCTCACCATCTCACACTCTGTGTTTCCTGCTGTTGTTTCTCCTCGTACACGTCTCTGAAACATCCAGAGTACATTCTGTGCTAATCTCACTGAACAGGCGTACAGGTACAGCCAAATGTCTGTAGTCTTTGCCCTAGAAACAAGTCTAATATTTATCTGTGTCTGTAAGCGTGTTTGCATTGACCCTCAAAAGACTGAATGCCAACTCTCATAAGCACATTTGCAATGTGTGTATGAAAATAAGTATAAATACTTATTTAATAAAAGCTCACAAAATACCACTAATAAAAGGCCGGTTAGAATAATGTATTTCCCACAAATCTCTGCCTCTGTTTGTATCTCTGTGACTGCAGGACCAACGTGGATCGAGAAGTCAGCGCTCTCAGGAGGCTGACAATTTTGTTGAAGAAAAAAGTGGAAGAAAAAAATACAACCGTGACGAGTTTGAGAAAGATTTTACTGTGAAAGCTTCCCTAAAAATGCATCAGGTCATTCACACACGGGCAGAGAACATTCAGCTGTGACGAGTGTGGAAAGTCTTTTACGCAGGCTGGACACTTAAAAAGACACCAACTAATCCACAGTGGAGAGAGAGCGTTCAGCTGTGGAGACTGTGGAAAGTCTTTTACCACGTCTGGAAACTTAAAAAATCACAAACTCATCCACACTGGAGAGAGACCGTTCAGCTGTGACGAGTGTGGAAGGTCTTTTACCCACTCTGGAAACTTAAAAAAATCACAAACTCATCCACACTGGAGAGAGACCGTTCAGCTGTAGAGACTGTGGAAAGTCTTTTACCGAGTCTGGAACATTAAAAACACACAAACTCATCCACAGTGGAGAGAGACCGTTCAGCTGTGACGAGTGTGGAAAGTCTTTTATCCACTCTGGAAGCTTAAAATCACACAAACTCATCCACACTGGAGAGAGACCATTCAGCTGTGGAGACTGTGGAAAGTGTTTTACCACGTCTGGAAACTTAAAAGCACACCAACTCCTCCACAGTGGAGAGAGACCATTCAGCTGTGACGAGTGTGGAAAGTCTTTTACGCACATTTCAAACTTAAAAACACACCAACTCATCCACAGTGGAGTTAAAGCGTACACCTGTGATCAGTGTGGCAGAGCTTTTACTCACAGTCACAGCTTACAGAGTCATCTAGTTACCCACTCTGGAATTAAGGCGTACAGCTGTGACATTTGTGGAAAAACTTTCAGCCTGATAGGGAGCCAAAACATTCACCTACGCATTCACACCGGACATGATGTGTACAGCTGTGATCAGTGTGGTAAACAGTTTACCACAAACACAGAGTTACGATGTCACATGTTTACCCACACTGAGGAACGACCTTAACGACCACGTTACCTGAAAGCACACCAACAGATCCACACCAGAAAGACTCTACAAGTGCAGTTACTGTGAGGTATGTATTTATATTTTTATCTTGTCAGCCCGACTGTTTGAAACAACTCTGCTCATCAAAGTGTGTTAGCATGTTAGCAATTCTACTGGCAGCTCTGAATGATTATTCAGACTCTTATCATAGGTTTTTAGGGATAGTGTTTGAGAATTGTGTTATTGTTATTGTAGCATTAAACTAGTATTCCTTTAATGTTTTTACTCTTATCGTTTTTATAGCACATTAAATTGAGCTGAGTGTGATAATGTAAACAGTAAAATGTAATTGGACTTTGGCAGAGATGCTCTTTATTTCAGGTGACGTTCAGGATAAAAATGTTGAAGGACTGACTTACACTGTCTTTGTGTTTTTGTTTAGAAGCAGAGCGACACAGATGGATCAAGTTCTCAACCCTGTCATCGCTGTGGGAAAGACTTTTGTTGTGACCTTTGTGGAAAAACTTGAAGGACTCTGAAAATACATCAACGTAGACACACTGGAGACAAAATGAACTACTGTAAAGAATGCGGGAGAGGCTTCACCATTTCAAAGGACTTCAAACAATATGAACTCCTTCACAGTGGCGTCAAAAAGCATGTCTGCGATCAGTGTGGGTCATCCTTCATCAGTGCACGTCAGCTTGAAAAGCATAAACGAGTCCACACGTGAGAGAAACCTTACAAGTGCAGACACTGTGACAAAACCTTTTCACAATCATGTGATCATGCTAAGCATGAACAAAGACACATGAAAGAGAACTTCATCTGTGAAAGAGTTTGAGTAATCTCAGTTCATACTCCACTCAGAAACGATTCCATGTTACAAATAAACTGTTACGTCTTGATTCCTGCTTTTACGTTAATCTTGTAAACAGTACATTTGCATAACGTCTGAAACCGGCCCAATGAATGAACAATGGGCTGTGAGGTCAATTTCTTCATCATTAATATGCAAATTCTTATGAGCATTGATCAACAACCACTGGTCAATGGCCATGAGTACCATTCGCAGAGTAAATATTTGCATAATGATTATGAAGTTTACTGTTACCAATGTTCAAAAACATTTACTAAGTTATCTTCTCTGTGCAAACATCAGCGTGATGCAGGACTGAAATCATTGCCATCTCTGGATCACAGTGAATCTGCAGAGACGGAAAGATCCTCCTCTGGTTTCAGGGTCAGACTTAAACCCTTGAGATCAGGCTCCACAGAGTTCAGGTGGAGTCTTCTGTAAAGATCTGATGAGGCAGCTATGAATGGAAATGTGCCTCTTACATTTTAAGCTTTCTAAACTGTTCTACTGTAGTGTTTGTGTTGAGTGGTTCGCTTTGTTCCAGCAGTTTGATTAAGAAATCTGTTTCCTGTTATATTTTTATTGAATGCATTGATCCGTATGTTCTGCAGGTTTTTTTCAGCTTGTTTGTGTAATGAAATCCTGCAACAATTAAACCAAAATTTTATTTGTTAAATAAAGAAATGGTTTACTGACAAAGAGTTTGAGCCGTGATGTCATTTTCTGTATATCAGAGCAACACCTGAAGTGACCAGTGTTTAAAGTCAGTCAAATTTTGTGTCAGCGATGCTTCACTACGTTATCTGCTAACTGTTAGGGTGTAGAAGGACGAAACTCCCAGGGTGACCAGTGGCAGGAGCTTCCTGATGCAGAGAGTTGAGTGTGGGGGATATAAAAGAGAAGCTGAGGCATCCCAAGGTTAAAGCTGGCATAACTGAACTCTAATGTTTGATGTGTGTTTTGGCTCTCCTGCGCGCAGTGATTAATAGCTTGAACACAGCAGAGCTTGATATAAAGACCTGGGTGGAAACAAACTTTATGCTGCTGATTATACTTGGCCCTAAAATACCTAGAAATATGGTATCTAACCAGATACTTGCTGTGGATGGCATTACCTTGGCCTCCAGTAACACCTTGGAGTAATGTTTGACCAGGACATTAAACAAATATTTAGGGCTGTGTGATGAACCAAGTTGAAAAAGCAGAAGGAGTCACAAGAATTATTAGAAAAACAAAGTTTTCATTCATTTAACCCAAATATTATATTTACAAAAGTAATTAATGTTAAGCTCATAAAAAATGTCAAAGAAACAAAACTGAACTCAGGCAAAGAACTGCAAACTTAACAAACCAAATGACTGCACAAAGAAATATAACTGACCTAAACAAACATAACTGACCTAAACATGAAATGGCACAGAAGGGTAAATATATTGTCTGATCAGACCACTATGACACACGAGGAGTTTTTCTTTCCAGTCACCTTTCTCACTCACTATGTGTTAACAGACCTCTCTGCATCGAATCATATCTGTTATTAATCTCTGTCTCTCTTCCACAGCATGTCTTTATTCTGTTTTCCTTCGCTCACCCCAACCGGTCGCAGCAGATGGCCCCGCCCCTCCCTGGTTCTGCCGGAGGTTTCTTCCTGTTAAAAGGGAGTTTTTTCTTCGAACTTTCGCCAAAGTGCTTGCTCATAGGGGGTCATATGATTGTTGGGCTTTTCTCTGTATCTATTGTACAATATAAAGCATCTTGAGGCTACTTTTCTTGTGATTTAGCGCCATATAGATGCAATTGAATTGAATTGAATTGGTTCTTTAGTATTTCTAAAGGGTTAAACTGCTTCCTCACATCTGCTTCTTGAATATGAAGGGTTGTAGTGGGAGAAGGTGGTGTGAAATCCTCATAGGTGTGAAGTGAGGAGGTTGCTCCTGTGGGTGAAGTCTTTCATAGCATTAATTGCTTTGTTGTGGGGGGATGGGGTGGCTGTAGCTCAGGAAGTAGAGCAGGTCACCTACTGATTGGAAGGTTGGAGGTTTGATCTCAGGCTCCTCCAGTCTGCATGCCAAGTATCCTTGGGCAAGATACTAAGCCCAAGTTGCTCTCCGATGCATCCATCGGAGTATGAATGTGTGTGAGTGGAGTTAGAAAACACTCAGTATAGAGGTATTGCTTGTGAGAATGGGTGTGACTGGGTGAATGTGGTGTGTTGTATAGAGCGCTTTGAGTACTCCGGGAGAGTAGAAAAGCGCTATATAAGAATCAGTCCATTCACCATGAGTGACCAAAGTGTCTCTATTGTTGGGGAATTCTCTATTGAGTTGTGAAAGCTGCTTGATGTCTCATCAAACCGGCAGTAAAAGTCGTTGAGGGCTGTCAAGAGATTTATTCTAAAACACTTCTTCAGTTGAGAATCAGAGAGGAGAAACACACTGCAGTTAGTTACTTGCAAGCAAGGGCAGCCACAGAGCTCGCACAGAGGTGCGGGCTCTGAGACTCGCCCCGTGCCATTGCCCTGTTCTTTATTTATACATCAGTGGGTGTTTGTTCTTTACATTGGAATGTGGATGTTTAGGTGTGTGTGTGTCCATAACCGACTTCCTAACCTGCTGGCCTTGAAGTCCAGCAGTTCATCTAAACAAAATGCACTTAGAGTAAAACAGACATAGATACGTTTATCCTGCCATAAAACAATAAAAGAAGGTACGACCTCTCCCATGCTCCCAGGATGTGGGTGTGAAAACCAGAACACTCTGGAATCACACAAGCTTCCTAGGATGAGACATTCTTTCAGGATACTATCAACTACATACTTCTAAACACAAATGATTACATGCAGCATTCTACCATGAGTAAACCTATATAATTAAAAGGCAATACTGACATTGTATTTGACATTCTATTAACATTCCCTCCTGTTGTCAGTTTAACTTTTAAATGAGCTATCAGTATGTAACATCTTGTTATACATTTTCTGTCACATCCTCATTAATCACACAAAATCTTCACGTTGCAACAGGTCGGAGTCTTCATCATCATTCGTCATGACTATGTATTCAGTAACAGTGGAAAATATTATACGGTTAATCATGAGTTTTAGGCATGGCAGGATACATGTTACAAAGACACAAAATAAAAGTAAAAATATTCCAAATTCAATAAGTAGTCTTTTTAGCAACTGGCTTCAACCTTAAGTATTGTTGAAGGTCATAGATGTTCTCACATATTCTTTTGCTGAAGTTTCAAAATTTACAGTATAAAATTGTTGATGTATTGTAGAGATCATCTTCCCTCCTGTTGAGACATGACTTAAACCATGGCTCACTAGAGCGGCTGTTTTGTGTAATGATTTGGGAAGAATGGGAATTCCTGCTATTTCATATGTCATCAGTGTCTAATAATGCTCCGTGTTTTATCCATTGCGTTTGTTCTTGTGATCGTGCTGCTTTTGTTCATCCTGCAGTGTAGACAGTGGGATAGTGTGATTTTCACAAGTCGTTAGTAAGACTGTGGTTGCTATGGCTGCTGCTTTTGCAGCTTTATCAGCAAAATTGTTTCCCTTTGTAACTTCAGAGTCATCCTTCTGATGTGTGGTCCGCCACATATTTCTGCAGAACAGTTAAGTTCTGCAGTGCCTCATAGATGTCTCTTCCAGTTGTTCCCATCACTGTCCATAGGATCAGAGTCCAAATGTATGTAGAATAGACATTCAAACATACCAGTTGAGTTTGTTGTTTGTCAACGTGGGTCTCAGCTATCGTAAAAGCTGCAGACCTCTTCAGCACTCTAGTTTTATGGCCTCTGCCAACCCCCATCACCTCACTTCAGGCCTCCTTGTCCTGTGGGGGATATTTATGACTCCTCCATTGTCCATTCTCTCTGCAGGAAAAAATCCTCTATGGAAAGGATGCTGGATCCAGTTATCTTACTGCTGTTATGATCCCAGCAGTCTTCAGTGTGCCATCGTATGCACAGTATAGTGACACAGCATTAGGTGATGTTCATAGGAAACTGCTGTCATCACCACCATCGCTTCTGGTTCCTGTGCTTTTCACAGAATCATGATGCCATCCTTGGACTCCGCCTGCGCTGTCAATTGGAGCTTGGCACGCTCCCCTCATCCTTCAGGTGCCCGTCTGTCGTCCACAATCTCCTCTGTTGGTCTCTGGAAAGCCCCCTTGGCACAGCTCTCATTCCAACGCAGCTTCGTGGTCCTTGCTGTGGCTCCAAAGTCTGATCTCATGATGGGCCCCAAACCGCTCGACCTTTGACCTCTACCACTGCTTTGGCTGTCAGCTATGCCTGGAATGGGTTGCTTCTCACTGGGCCTCAGAAAATTCCTTTCAGCAATACTTTAACTGC
This sequence comes from Pelmatolapia mariae, assembly GCF_036321145.2. Lineage (NCBI taxonomy): Eukaryota > Metazoa > Chordata > Actinopteri > Cichliformes > Cichlidae > Pelmatolapia > Pelmatolapia mariae. Next base: position 14,417,750 of record NC_086229.1, read on the forward strand.
TGCACCTGTATTTCCTTGCTAGAAGGAAAAACCTATTTGGAAAGCATGTCAATCATCATCAAACCACATTCTTTAGTTCAGTGAGCTTCATTTATGGACCATCAAAGCCTCATCTAAACATAGATGCACCACTTGCATAGGTTTAATACCTGTAAATGAACCGTTAATCACACAAATCACTGCAAAAATCATAAAAACATAGTTTAGAAAACATAAAAAAAAAGATAGTTTCATGTAACTCTGTAATTCTGAACCCCTCCTCTTGACGCATGGACACTCCCATGAGTCCACTCATCAAACCTAGATTCCTGTCTGAAAGAAAAAAAAGTGTAGCTAGATCATGTCCCAGGCAAAATCAGGGTGTCTCCCCCTCTGGAGCAGCACCACCCCGGACCTATAATCCTGCAATAAAAGATGTTAGTGTGTTTTGCATATTAGGTTTGCTTAAAACCCTGCTCCGCCAGGAGCCTGCATACACACCATCATGGCCTGGAAAACAGGATCTAGAAGTAAAATCAACCTTCACACTTATAAACAATTGTATACTACGAGTAAGAAAGCATTCAGCATCAACAGGACAAGTATCATGTGCAGGTTTTCTCAAATCAGTAAACTGCAATTATTGGCATAATTTGCCTCAGACATGGATCATCCCACGTACTCAGTTAACATTAATGTAATCGGTGACTTCCCTTAAGCAAAGTCACTCCACTTAGCTATCACTAGGAGCTCAGTAGTGGCCAGCTAATGAGCCCCATATTAAACTACTCCATAAACACTGCATCTCCCATTTGCTTTCTCACGTTACTTGTCCGTCTCTGCTGAATCCTCTACATGCACACTTAGAAAAACAAACATTAGCAACACACATGGATAATCCTGGAGGTCAGGCACAAATTGACAGGGTCCAGAGGTGCTGTAAAAAGATCATAAAGTTCTCACATGTTATTCACATCGTCAAAGTAACCTTTAACATTTTCCCAACAACACAGTGTAACAGCATAATCAACATATAGCCTGTAGGTTCCCTTCACTCATAAACCCAGTAATCCTGTAATAGAAAAAACATCAACCATTAGTGTGCCCTACTGTAACTCACATAATCAAACACATGATTAACTCTCTGCTGTAGAAAAGAAATGTTAACGCTGCGCACAAGCCAATAAATAACACACCCCTGATAGATTCTCAAACACAGAAAATGGCATTTAAAAGGTTAGATTGTCACACAACCTCGAATGTTGCTGTCATCTTCCTGCGCCTTGTAAGAAGAAACACACATAGATTTATCTGCACCTTTGTCAGGTGGGGGTTAACTTTGCACAGTCGTGTTACATCAGTAAAATCGTGTCAGCTTTTGTCAGCTGTTGTCAATCAGTCAGTTTTATTTCTCTTACTCATTTGTCATTCACTCATTCATGCATTCATTCATTCTTTGCTAAAAGTGGAACCCATCGACGCATTCAGTTTCCACACTCAGCAAAATGACGTCATTTTAAAAAGAAAAAGAAGAAAATTTCAAAAGAAGAATTTAGAATTTATCTTGCTGTATCCTTTTTGACAGGGACTTTCATTTTAATTATCCCAGATAAGTGACTTTCTCCTGAGCCCATTTTAATTTTTTGGAGAAAGTCAACGGTTTGCAACGGTTTCCTCGACATGTCGTATAGCGCTTTTGTTCCAATCGTGCAGATCTGCTCAAACAGAGATTATCAAACAAAACTTTCAGTGCACTGTGAAAGTATCAAAATAAAAAGGCCTCGTTAAGTCATGACACACACTCCTTATCTCAGGAGGGTAAATCCACAAAAATTAAACTGCTGTCGTGCAACCATAGAGAGTTAACTGTCAGCATTGGATAAATTCAGCATTTGATAACAAGTCTCTGTTAAATTGACACTATTTTAACACTGATGCGAGATAACAAGCTGATTTTCATTGCATGTGTGTTTGTGTTATTAGGCAGGTTTAATCAATGTGTCTGGAGCTGCATCTCCAGCAGGGCATGTTCTTAAAGCTGCCTTTCCTACACACTTCTCTGCTATTAATTGATCATTTTTAACTAACGTGCTATGAGTCCACTGATCTTTTCATCACACGAAGTGACTTGGACAAGATGATAAAAAGACTCACATGCTCAAGATGCTGCCTAATCTTCATGAGCTGTCTTTTGTTTGTGTTAGTAGGGTTAATGCATGTTCCGCTTGTGTGTGTGATTTTGTATATGTTTCTTTTTGCAGTGGTTCAGATTCCTTCACAATTTTCAACTTTAGCAGTCAGTATTTTTTTCCCCAGGTTTGCTAACCCAAAGTTTGATTTCCCACATTAAACAACAGCATTCCTCTGTGTTCTCACCTACTGCTCTCACTCTGTTGTCCTCTCCCACTTCAACAGTCCAATAGCCGGCAGTTCTTCTTCCAGCTTTGTCCTGTATTCTTCACTGTCTCTTTTTGCCATTTTCTCCAAAGGTGGCAAATGTCAACTTCCAACAGTCTCCTCAGTTCACCTCAAACGTTCTTTTCACAAGCACAGTGAATTTGCAGCTAGTTGGAAACACAGTGCCATTCATCCAGTCAGGATGATGGGTTTGTTTTTCCTCTCCAATGCTGTTTGTCCACACTGCTGCTGCTTGCTGGGACTCTTTGCTCAGGACTCTGCTGTCTCTTTATCTGCCATGTTATTGCTCTTTGGAGCTGCATTCCTCGTCTTCAGGGAGGAGTGAGAGCTCGCTTGTGAGGTTGAGGGACACATGGAGCTGTAAATAAGTTAGCCAGAAACTTGGCCTGATTGTTTTCAATGATGTTAAACTATAACTTTCTTCCGACTGCTGCATGTGGAAAACTGATCCAGGTCTGCTATTCACCTGAAAGTGACAAACTAAGGAATTTTATTATTATCGTCACTGCTTAACACCGACACACAGAATACCTCTCAAACCTAAGCCTAATTCGGTTCCTTTCGGCGAACCTTAACCTATTTTACGCATTTCATTAAATCTCTGCGGCTGTCTTATATATGAAAATAGTGTTTCTCACCCTCAGATGACTCACTGGTGGTTCAGATTGTCAGACTGAATCCCACCGCTGTGGAACAGACCGGCCCGGACTCAAACGTTCCGGGTCCTCCTTGTCTAAGAGGGCTGTGCACAGTCTTCGGTGCTGGCTCCACGGCGTCAGGAAACAGTGTGCCAGATCCTGGGACAGAGTCACAGATAACAGTTCTGATGTTTCTGCTCCGGCTACGAAGGACCAAAACAAATGTCAAGAGATTTATTCTAAAACACTTCTTCAGTTAAGAATCAGAGAGGAGAAACACAGTTTTACTTGCATACAAGGGCAGCACTGAGCATCCACAGTGAGAGTGATGGCTCTGTGACATGCGCTCTGAAACTGCCCTGGCCTTTATTTATACATCAGTGGGTGTTTGTTCCTTACATGTTTAGGTGTGTGTATGTGTGTGCGTATGTTTCCATAAAATGACTTCCTAACCCTGCTGGCCTGGAAGTCCAGCAGTTCATCTAAACAAAATGCACTTAGAGTAAAACAGACATAGATAGTTTATCCTATCATAAGTAAACCATAAGTAAACCTATTTACTAATTAAAAGATAATACTGACATTATATTTGACATTCTATTAACAACAACTTTTCAGAAAAAGGGTATTGCTCTTAGTGTTATTGCACATGTGTGTGTTTTGATCAGTTGAAGTCTTTGTTGTGGAGGAAAGACCTGCGAAATCTCTCCGTCCCACACCATGGGTACTGCAGCCACTGAAGGAGCTGCTCAGTGCTGTCAGAGTCTCCTGCATGGGGTGGGAGATGTTGTCCTGCAGGGATGACAGCTTAGCCACCATTCTCCTGTCACTCACCACCTCCACTGGGTCCAGAGGGCATCCTAGAACAGAGCTGGCCCTTCGGATCAGCCTGTTCAGTCTCTTGCTGTCCCCTTCCTGGCCCTGAGCTCAGAGAGCTTCGCATGAAAAAGCTCCTCAAGCAGATCATGTCAGAGGTTTGTCATCAACAGGAGGAACTGTTAATATCATAGAATGAAGGATGCTTGTCAGCTAGATGAAGAAGGTTATTTAATGGCAAACGTTCACACTGAAGTCAAATTGTTGTTGTGTTGAACAGATTCATGTACTGATTGTCTCCAGAATGTTAGAAGAGCTTCAATGAATCATTAGAAACAACTTACAGCTGCACAGTTGTGTCAAACCAATCTTTGTGTCATTGTGGGATTTTTGTGTTTCTACATGTGACACACATCTAAAACATGCACACAATTTGAACACAAAAGAGGGACTCAATTGTGACTCAATTTCCTTGTAGTCCTGTGTCTATATATATGTACCATTAGATGTTATTGGAATGATTGTCAGCTTTGATAGTTTCATGTATGTTTAGCTGGACGGCTGTTTGATCCTCCACATGTTTAAAGGTGTCCAGTCCTGAGACACTGGGGGTGGAAACAGCTGTGATGTCATTGGACTGTCACAAAGACAGAAGTGCATGAAGTGAGCAGCCAAGGAGCCGCTGATGTTTTGGATTCAACAGCATTTGAAAGGTTGACACAGACACATTTCCACATTTCCACATAGAAAGCTGAATTTGTCATATGCCAGAGTGAACTCACTGTTCAGTGTTTTTCAGGAAGCTTCTTAACTGCCTCTGCTGCCAAACAAGCAGCTGATGTCCTTGAGAAGAAGCTGAAGAAGTCTTCAACAACAAATACAGGAAGTGGACTTTCAAATACTAGATTCACTTTAGACTCACACAAGAAAGGACTCAACTAGCTGTGTTTGATTGACTCCTTTGACTATATGAAAGCTCAGTGTGTGTCTGTACACAGACTGTTGCGTTGTACTATTATTCAGTTGTCTGCTGAATGTTTTCAAATGTCTGCATCTCAGTGTAGATGAGGCTGGGGGTCATGGGAGGCCACCATAGCAGTCTCTTCAACATCATGACATATCATAAATGCTACTGGACTGTCTGATGGGCTGACAGTGAAAAAGTCATCGGCCTCTGGAAGGAAACAGAAGACATTTCAGAGGCTGCAGGCAGATTTCTTTGATTTGGGGCCTTTTTCAGCTTTATTGGACAGAGCAGTGAATATAAGTGTCAGCAAAGCAGAGGGAGAGAGAAAGGGGACGTGGTCAGAATCAAAGCCAGGCCAGCTGCTCTCCACCTCGTGACACATGGTCACCTGCTCATCCTAGTGAGCTCCACCAGCAGCCCTTTCACACAGTTTACACTGTCAAACACTGTGTGTGGACCTCAGCTAACAACAGGCTACATTTAAGTCTGGACTACATGCTTTTATATTGAGGCAGATTTTTCACTGTTTTTATTCCATCAGCAGCTCAACATCATGAGCAGCTTTGACATAAAGAAATCAAACTCAAGCTGACTTTAAACTGGATCTACTTTTAATACAGGGGCTCAAACACAACTAACATCTTTATTATATATCAGGACAGAAAGTCATTTCATCTCAAATGGAAAACAGCTTTATTTGGAATAATCAGCACTATCAACTGGTTTGGGATCTCCACCAGTTTCATGTCTTTACAGCTTCTCCAACAAAGTTCCTGTAAAATCAGCATCTTTATTGGTTTGATAGTGATTGATTATTCAGTCCCAATCTGCTGTCATCTAAAGAACAAAATGATGTTTCTATGAGTCAAAAAGCTCCAGATGTTGTTCACAAAGAAAACAAAGATTAGGAACTTAAACACAAAGCAAGCTGCTCTTTTTGAAATGGCAGAGGTACAGTGGTGTCTAACAGCACACTGTGGAAGGCAAACATGTTATTGTTGGATGAAACTTCATGAATCCTCTGTAGATTTGAGCTTTTGGAGCCTTTCTTTTCTCTTCAGGTGTACAGAGGCTGAGGAGGCAGGTGAAGCAGGTGGAGCTGTTGTAATGCTGGCAGAGGGTGTGTCTTAGTAACTCTGTGAGGTAGAACTGGATCCAACATTGTGGATGTGTTGATGTTGGAGCCATTAAGATTCTCTGCACACTGTAGGATTTCCCGTTGATTCACTGCGGGGGCATTTTGGAGTCTGTCAATGACTCTTCATATTTGTGTTTGACACCAGTTTATAGAAACAGAGAAATGTCTCATGCTTTTGTTCGGCCTCCGCAAATATACACATTTGTTCATTGGTTGGACTTTTTGTAAGGAGACACATTGAAAACCATGTAAATAAGATCTTGCTGTTTCCTGTAGATCCGACACAGAGAGTGGACTTCAGACAGAAAGATTTTAGAGGCCGTGTGTGGCAACAGGAAGTTTCTGTAAGTTTGCTGATCTTACATGTGGAAAACAACACTTGATGTTTGTGAAGTTCTACAATGACCATTGTTCTGACAGCATTTTGAGTGGGAACAGTTCAAACTGAGAGTAGTGGGAGTTATTTACTGATTGACACAAGCTGAATGTTTCTGTGCACGATGAAAATCAGCAGCAGCAGCTCAGCTGATCAATGAATTGACATCTATCAGTCATTTCATGAGATGAAGTCATCAGCAGACATTTGTTCTAACTGTGTGATAAATGTCAGAACGTCAGGGCTCTGCTTTAGTCACTACTTGACAAGATGATCATTGGCTCATTGTTGAATCCAGTGGCCCAGTCTGACCTCTGACCCTTTGCTGCAGGTCTTCTGTTATCTCCACTTTCATGTCTGATCTTCTGCTTTATCGTCCAAAATAATAATATAATAATAATAAACTTTATTTATAAAGCACACTTAAAAACCAAGGGTATGCCAAGGTGCTTAACAAGTAACATTGGGAATAGAAGGAAGATAATAGAAATAGGACCAAGGCAAGTACTAAGTATGCAAGCAGGTAGCTGTCACTGATACATAAGAAAGCAACAGGTACAGAGCAAACAAGAAATTAAATGAGCATAAAAGTGCATAATATAAAGTCATACAAGAAATATTAACTAGAGGGAAAGGCAAGATTGAATAGGTGGGTTTTTAGTCGTGATTTGAACAGTGCAATGGAATCAGATGCGCGGAGGTCGAGAGGAAGGGTATTCCACAGTACTGGGGCAGCCAGAGCAAACGCACGGTCACCCCGGGACTCAACCGAGATCTGGGTTGGGTCCGAAGTTGTTGAGTGGCAGATCTAAGTGTTCTAGCAGGAGTATGTGGTTTGAGAAGTTCACTAAGATAACTTGGCGCCAATTTATTAATAGTTTTGAATGTAAGGAGTAGTATTTTAAATTGAATATGGTACCTTATGGGCAGCCAATGCAAGCTAGCTAGAACAGGAGTAATAGGGCAGAATTTCCTGGTACCAGTCAAGAGGCGGGCTGCTGCATTTTGGACTGTTTGCAGTCTAAGAAGAAGAGAAGAGGGAAGACCGTAGTACAAGGAGTTACAATAATCCAGCCTGGAGGTCACAAAAGCATGGATAAGCTTCTCCAGGTCCTCATGTGGAACATAATGCCTAGCCTTAGAAATAAGGCGCAGTTGGTGGAAGCTAGATCTCACTACAGCAGATACTTGCTTATCGAGTTTGAGCGAGCTATCCCAAGTTACTGACATAGTCACAAGAAAAGTTAGCAAAGGAACCCAGGGCAGTACAGAGTCGGGCACGAGGGATTTTACTATTGAACACCACAATCTCAGTCTTCTTATCATTTAACACAAGAGAATTACTCAGGAACCATTCTTTGACCTTCCGCATGCATTCTTGAAAGTAGTGTAGTGTTTTTCAAGGATTGCGCCTAGGGGAAGCAAATACAAGAAAAAAGAATAGGGCCTAAAACTGATCCTTGAGGAACACCACAACAGACCGGAGCGGAGGAAGAGGAGAAGGTGCCTAAGTTAACTGAAAAGGATCTATCAGCGAGGTATGATTTAAACCAGTCGCGGGCAGTGCCTCTAATACCCACAGTGTGCTCAAGTCTTAGTAATAAAATGTTATGGTCCACCATATCAAAGGCCGAAGAGAGGTTGAGTAAAACTAGGACCATAGAGCGTCCAGTATCAGTGGTTACAAGAATATCATTAAGAACTCTAAGCAACGCCGTTTCAGTGCTATGCAATGGTTTAAAGGCAGATTGAAATTTCTCAGCGATATGGTTCGTGTCCAAGTACACCTGGAGTTGGGAGAGAACTAGTCTCTCCAGGATCTTGGACAAAAACGAAAGCTTAGAGATCGGTCTGTAGTTTGAAAGGTCATAACAGTCAAAATTTATTTTTTTAAGAATCGGGTAGACTACAGCATGCTTAAAAGCCAAAGGAACACAGCCTGAGAGCAAGGAAAAGTTCATAAGAAATAGGATACTAGGTCCGATTACATCAAAACAGTCCTTAGCTATGCGAGATGGAAGAATGTCAAGCACAGTATTGGTGTTATTAATTTGAGCAACTAGCCGCTTAAGAGACAAAAGTGACACAGGCTCAAACTGGTGGAATGTTGAAATGCACTCGGGGATGATGAGGGGATATAAAATAGGACGAAGAGAGGACTTAAGAAATGTGATCTTATCTAAAAAATGAATTTGAAATCGCTCACAGAGAGCCTGAGAATAATTTAAAGACATATCCGGGGAAAGGTTAACCACAGAGTTAAAAATTTTAAATAAGGTACGGGGGTTATGGTCATTGGCCAGGATGATTTTAGACAAGAAGGACGTTTTGGCCGTTTTAGCAGCACTTTGGAATTTTAAGCGGCTAGTCCGTAGCATGTCGAGAGAAACCTGAAGTTTATCTTTTTTCCACCTTCTCTCAGCGCGCCGACACACACGACGTAAAGCCCGCGTAGTGTCATTAAGCCAACACTGAGAGTAGGTTCTAGGGCGCTTCATTTTAATGGGGGCAACAGTATCAAGAATTGAAGAAAATAGCAATAACAAGGTATTAGCACAGTCATCAACCGAGTGAAGAGAACAACAGTCGAGAGTGACAGATGCAGAATCCAAAAAAGACGTAGAGAAGTTTGACACCGCTTCCGCATTAATTACACGTAGCGGGCGAAGGGGAGCCGCAGGATGTGAGAAACATCTGAATCATCTGAATCATTTCCAACACTTCAGCAGATCTTTAGTTTGCGCAGTGCAGGACAAAATAACACATATTGTACTATACTGCCCACTTCCTGATCTTATTGGATCTGTGTGTGAGGTTGGTGGAAACACATGTTAACTGAGTGAATCGCTGCCATTAGGAACTAGTTTTTGATATCATAACCTAGAAATCGTACAGGACCATTTCTGCAAGTGAAAAGTCGTAATTGGAGGAAAATGATTGTGCAGTTTGTGCGACTGTAGTTTGTAAATGAAGAATTGTCCCAACTACATGTGCTGCTGACCTTTGACCTTTTCTCTAGGTGCACAGAGCCCAGAGGAGTCTGTGGAAACATCCAGAACTGAGGCAGTGCTACAGATGGGAAGTCTTCAAATAAAGTGGTGTATTATCCATGTTTTATATGCATCACATCCAATATCCTGATCTAACAAGCCCCCTTTTTGTGGATTTTAGAGCCTCTTACTTTTGCTGCATCTGCGTCTCATTTCAACTACAACAGCAAGAAGTGGATGAAGAAATGGGGCGAGTGGGGTCAGTGTAGTGTATGTCAGCTGTGCTCACACATGTGTATTCATTGGCAGCATTAAGGTGCACTTTAGTCTTCATAATAATAAAGTATTGTGACTTTATTATCGTGAATCCTCACAGTCATGTTGCAGCTCTGCTTTGCTTTAAGAAAATGTTCTACCAGGATGTTACTTTCCTAAACGTGTTCTCCAAATGTTCCCAAAGACTTTGTTCTAAGTAGTTCTACATGATGAAACATTCACACTAAGTTTAAGAAGGACACACAAACACCATCTGTCCTTTCATCATGTGTACAAACGTGTTCAGATGTCAAATGTACCGTGAATGGATGCAAATGTGGATCGTTCCAATAAAATGAGACAGTTTTGTAAGTGGATCACAGTTTGAAGTTCATTGAAACCTATAAGAACATGTTATTCAAACCAACTTTATCCAACAGGAAGAAGCATCAGGGGAACAGGAAACATTCAAACATGTTTACTGTAAGAACTGCACAAAGGAAGGAAAACACAATCCTACACACGAACACTTTAAAATGGACATTTAGCTTGTCAAACATCAGGGAGTGCTGCAATAACAACACTGTGACCATTCTGATCAGACTGAAAGATTTATAGAGATTTATCCATGTGCTGGAAAAGGATTTGATATCAACATATATGCAGATTAGTAGGAGCATTTTCTTCATATTGATTTAGAGTTCAGTACTAGGAATATGTATAATTAACATCTGTGTACATGACGAGTTATGAAAATTCAAAGTCAGCTTTCAAACGTCAGAATTGGTGTCTCTATCTGTGACTGTCCCAGAGGAACCTACCTGAGGGATTATTAAAGATCTGTCTATCTAGAAAGACTTGCATTGATTCACAGTCTACAATTCTTTCTAATCTGTTAACATCTTCCTCCAAATCCTGTTTCTGCTGCATCAGAAGGGCTCAAACCACCTGCTGTTAACTACTGGACCATAAATTCTACTTTATGATCATCTTCAAAGATAAAAACGTGACTTTATTTGTGAACTCTGTGAAATGCGTCTGATGTTTAGTTTGAAACAATCCTGTGTCAGCTGCGGCCACATCATTGCCACGCATACAAATGGGTGCGTTCCTGTTTGGACCTGCTCGCTGTCAATGTGCTTCATTCCATTTCAGACTGCCGGTGGTCGGCTGGAGTCTAAACTCAACATGGCTGCCTGTGTTAGAAGAGCCTCTGATTTGAAACTATGCAGCTACCAGCCCAGTATATGTAGCCCACAGTAGATGGAGTTATCAAGCTGCACTGACAAACATCAGGACTCATGTGATCCCTACATGTGGACCTTTCACAGATGGATCCAAGTGCAGATTCAACTCTGCATTACATTTGACTTCAGCTGTTACACACTTTCATTTTCTAGCTGTGTCACGTCCTGCTTTTTGGATCAGATAGTTTATCCATGTCCACAAATGTTTGGGTGCATATTTTTATCATCTATATTAAAAGGCTGATATGCAAGTTTGCATGAATCACCAACATAGTTGTATTTGTTTCTAGTATAGTTATAAATAAGGTGATCAAATATCTGCTCACTGATTAGATCCAGTATCTATTACAGATGAACTGGATACCACAGCATGTTGTTAATCCATCATATCAAACTAAACAGTGTTGCTGGTGTAAATATCCTCCAATAAAGTCAGATGGGCTGAGGGCTTCTGTTGCCAGGTAACGATGATGTCACACTGGATCTTCTCATCTTTAGCATCATAGCGGTTGGAGTCTGATGTTGGCTCATGTGTTGTCATACACCAACATGACGTTCTACTAGTCAATGCCTCACCTTAACCCACTGATGCTGATCACACAGACCCACTAATAGAACTGTTTTATCAGGGTTTTATGCAGCGTCACCAGTAATGTCACATTTAATCAGACCACATTTACATTACAAGCCCACTACAACCACTATCAACATTTTAAATTACATTATTATTGATTTAAAGTACCACTATTTTAACCTGACTCATTTTTTCCACTTTAACATTCCTCAAATCAAACAAGATATTTGACCCTCAAAAAATGTGCCAACAAATAATTTTGCAAAAAAATGTTTATTTTTCAACTTTTAAAAGTGAAATCAAACAAGTGTATTTAACAGTGAAAACCAGAGTGGAAGCTGCTCATATCTAGTCCAACCCAGGCTAAAAGTAAGTTGAGTAGACCAGCATCATCAAAGTGTCGGCTCTATGAACTCGGTGCAAGATCGCCATCTGCAGGACAAAACTAGTTTTTCTCACCATCTGCAGGTTAATGATTGATCTAAAGACAGCTGACCTTTGAGCAGTTTGCCTTTAATTCTCTAAATGAACACCACTGGACTTTATCATAAATGAATGAAATATCACTCAGATCCAGCATAAAGTGACACGTGGAAGACTGGGTTTGTTTGTTAATACTTAAAACATGGTTATGAAATGGAGACAGCAGAAGTCCAAATGTTGCTCTTGGATACAGAGAGAACAGAAATGATGGTGGAATCATTTAGTTCCCACTCAGAAATATGAACGTCAGGTTAATCAGACGATGGACTGAAGATGAATCAGAAACTATTTATATATAGAAACACTCTGTTTATCCTTCTTAATCATTCACTCAAAAAAGAGAAACTGGATGCTTATTACATTTACAAGAGTCTAACGTGTTTGGAAAAAAAGTGTTTCTAACATGAACATAATGAAATCATATACGATCTGCATGAAATTTAACAACTTAACACTTCTCAGTTCTTGTTGAGTTGATGTGATACAATCTAGTAAGAGTGGTTCGCTGCAGATGACTCGCAATATCTCAGGAAGAGGCATAAAATCTAAGATGTGGTGGACCTCACAGTCATTTTGAAAAGGTAAGAATGAATCTGTGTTCTTTCATCTACATGGAAATATAGAACCAAAAACCAAACCAATACAACCAAATCACTCCCAGTTTAGCACTACAGTTATTTCCAACATTTGAAACATGGTGTAGCTGAGTCAAAACACCCCAAGCCAACTGAATGTGCTGAGAGGGAAAAGACAATGATTAATGATTTATCTAAATTCATATGATGGTGCAGCAGCTGAGCTTTGCGGGCTGCAGTTTAAGACTCTTTTATGGTTTAGTGTTTAATGTATAAACTATTTATGGCTGCAGAGACGCCACAGTCGGGCTATCTACTGTTGAACAGTAAATTGTTATACACAGTGCAGCAGCTGAGCTTTGACCTGTAAACTGGAACTTCGGACTCTTTGCTGGTGTGAATTCTTTAATGTGACGCAGCCTGCAGACACAGAGGACTGATGATGGAGAAGAAGCAGAGGATTTTCTCTGTTTCTACACAGACCTGGCCCAGACAGCAGAGAGCTGCAGAGTGAAGACGTTCATGGGAAGAAGCTGAGTAAGTGCAACGTCCTCTTTGAATCCTGGATCAGGAAGTGACGCCGGTGAATGTTTGGTGTTTAAATAAGATTTCTGTCTTTGACTCAGTCTGCTGTCACTGTGCTTTAGAGAGAAAAAGAGATTTCAGATTAACTGGTGTTCCTGCTGCTGCAGCACTAAAGGACAGTAGCCTATAGGTGACCGCGCTGATGCCTGTTCATAATTTCACCAAAGTTAATAAACTGTTGGCTAAATGTTCTTGTTGTCAGAGGTAAACAGAGGTGACAGGAGCAGAAAATAAGGATTAAATATATGCTGAATAACTGCTAGTCTGTGATGTCACTCCCAGCAGCATCACCTCATTTCTTCACTTGAGTTAGCTTAGCTAGCAGAGCAGCTATCAGAGTATGAGCTCTGGTGGTTACCTGGTTTCATGTTTGCTGGGTTAGATTAGTTTACATGTTCCAGATGTGTCCACATAATTATCAATGTGTTTAAGTTTAGATGAAAGACTTTACAGATAAACAACAGCAGCCCTCTGGCTGGACTCTAAATTGCGAGTTTCCTGTGATTTAAATCACAAGCTGACAATTTTCCTTCTGAAGCACCAAGCAGCTGAATGGATGTTTGAGTTTACCTGCATACCTGCTGCCAATAAAGCCCCTTTGGATAGTTTGGAGGCGGAGCCCAAATGTGATTGGTCACTTTGATGAGGTGGCTGTAGCTCAGGTGGCCGAGCAGGTCACTTACTAACCAGGAGGCTGGTGTTTCAATGCCAGTCTGCATGATGGCCTTGGGCAAGATACTAACCCCATGTTGTTTCCTGATGCATCCATCAGAGTGTGAATGTTAGACAGGAAGCAGCAGGAAAGAAGTGCTTGTGTGAATGTGCAAGTTGTGTAAAGCTTGTGTTTGAAAAATAAAGTTCATTTCTTAATATTTATTTTATAATAAAGTTATTTCCTGTGCAGCAGTGGAAATATTGACAAAGACATAATCCAGCTATGGATTATGCAGCCTCTGCACTGCTGTGCCATCAGTCTGTTGGACAGTATTTGGAAAGGAAAGGAAATCAGAATCTAGCAATTATAACTTTGGCCAAAACACAGACACTTAAACCTGCCAATAGTCAGACTCAGTTACTTCTGTAAATGTGAACTCACTGAGTGTTTGTGGTTTACCTCTCAGACTGACTGAAGATGATGATGGAGGAAGAGGAGGACAGAGCAGAGACTGCAGGATCCAGCTGTCTGTCTGTGAGGAGTGACCAGTCCAAAGATCGAAATCCTCCAGCCTTCAGTGGTGAACCTGGACCAACGAGGTCAGAGAGCTGAACTCTCTGAGTTAACAGTAATAATTCTGCACTGACACTATAATCAATGTTGATTCTGGTTGATTTTCTGACTGTTTGTGATCTGAGAGGAAATGAAAATGAATTTGTAACAAAAATCCGTTTTCTCCAGTTTTCCTGTAAACAGCTGAACTCTAACCTAAGAGGACTGTTACTGACAGGGAACAGGTGCATTATCTGCAGTCTGTGTGATCACAGCTGCTTCAATGACTTTATTATGTTTCTGTCTGCAGAGGTCAAAGGTCACAGTCTACAGGGTACAGCTGTCCCTCTGTGAGGAGTGACTGGTCGAAAGGTGCCGTTCCAGACTTCAGTGCTGAACCTGGACCAACGAGGTCAGAGAGCTGTGATGACTCCTTTAAATGTTTGTGTTTTCCTGGATAAATATGGCCTGAAATATCCTCAGATTTTTACCAAGACTCATTAAAAAGAAAACAATGAAAGAGAAAAGATCAAATTGTTAGACTTGGTCATTTGCTGTTTGAGGACAGTGATATCTGTGGGGAAAGTGTGACCTGAGTGGGTTCATGTTTGTCTTTAAAGAACAGAGCTGCTCTGATTCTCTTTGTGTCTGATCTGTTAAACAGTCTGAGAGGTCACAAAGAGACCCAGCAGCTAAAGCCCGAGACTCCATTAGGTCAACACTGAACCACAGTGGTGTGGATATAGTGGATAAATCCCACGATACTGATGCTCAGATTTAATCACAGGAAACCAGATGTTACCTTCAGATTGTGACCTTTGGAGTGGAGGATGCAGATTTCCATAGAGAATAAATGTTGTTGTTTTTTCAGCTGTGAAAAAGAATCTAATTATGTGAACTTAAGAATTTATGATGCTGGAAAAAACATGGTGACTATAACACAACATTTCACTGTATTCATAGAATGAATGTAAAACTGTCAGACATTCATTAAATATGCACAATGTCTACAGAAACATCAGAGGGTCGGATGTGAAGCACTCAGTGATTTTGATAAAATGACTCATCAGTTACTAATCTGTACTACACTGATCTACCACGTTAGTAAAGCTGGTGTTCTGGTGGTGGAGGGAGACCTCGGATCATGTTCTGGGTTTGGATTAGTGACCTGCTGATGGTTCAGTTTAATGAGCCTCTTCAAAATCATCCCTGACATTACAACTGAAAGAAAGTCCATAAAGTTACTAAAAATGACCCATATTTTCACAATCTGAGAGTTTCAAACTTGACGAACTTGATTCAGATGAAGTTATTTGACCAGAAACTACTGGATCTTTATCCTGTGTTGATCTAATTCTTCATGGTTCCTCCACAGAGTGGTTCCCAGTGGTCAGTCTGCCCAGCAGCATCAAACGCAGCTGGACTCTATATTTATGGTCTGTACATGTACAACACTTTTTTACATCTATTCTGTTCACAGTCATCTCCATGCTGCTCTTTGTAGACCAGTGGATTGTCAGTGTGTCCAACATGGATCTGATGTTTGGCTCCATGATTTCAGTCTGATTGGGTCATTCATAAATATTCTGTTCCAGCTGCTGGAGGACAACATCATCACTTTTGTGAAGAACGAGCTGAAGAAGATCCAGAAGGTTCTGAGTCCAGATTACCCAGAATGCTTAGAGAGTCAGAGGAGCAGCAGCAGAGAGGCATTTGTGAAGATCACAGTGGACTTCCTGAGGAGACTGAAGCAGGAGGAGCTGGCTGACCATCTGCAGAGTAGTAAGAGGATTTCTAACAGGATTTAAACTTTTGGATAAATGAACATTTACTAATGTCTTAAGAGATGGAACAATATGTTTTAAAGATTCATTCTTTTTGGATTTAAGTGTTTGTTTCCACTTTCAAATGATATTCTACATATTTCTTCTCATTCAGAACATCTTGCTGCAGTTTGCCAACGTAACCTTAAATCTGCACTAAAGGAGAGGTTCCAGTGTGTGTTTGAGGGGATCGCTAAAGCGGGAAACCCAACCCTTCTGAATGAGATCTACACAGAGCTCTACATCACAGAGGGAAGGACTGCAGAGGTCAATGATGAACATGAGGTCAGACAGATTGAAACAGCATCCAGGAAACGAGACAGACCAGAAACATTAATCAAACAAGGAGACATCTTTAAAGCCTCACCTCGAAGACATGACCTAATCAGAACAATGCTGACAAAGGGAGTGGCTGGCATTGGGAAAACAATGCTGACCCAGAAGTTTACTTTGGACTGGGCTGAAGACAAAGCCAACCAGGACATCCAGTTCATATTTCCATTCATGTTCAGAGAGCTGAATGTGCTGAAAGAGGAAATGTTCAGCCTGGTGGAACTTGTTCATCACTTCTTTACTGAAACCAAAGAAGCAGGAATCTGCAGCTTTGAAGACTTCCAGGTTGTGTTCATCTTTGATGGTCTGGATGAGTGTCGACTTCCTCTGGACTTCCACAAAACTACAATCATAACTGACCCTAGAGAGCCCACTTCAGTGGATGTGCTGCTGATAAACCTCATCAGGGGAAAACTGCTTCCCTCTGCTCGCCTCTGGATAACCACAAGACCTGCAGCAGCCAATCAGATCCCTCCTGACTGTGTTGGCATGGTGACAGAGGTCAGAGGGTTCACTGACCCACAGAAGGAGGAGTATTTCAGGAAGAGATTCAGAGATGAGGAGCAGGCCAGCAGGATCATCTCCCATATCAAGACATCACGAAGCCTCCACATCATGTGTCACATCCCAGTCTTCTGCTGGATCACTGCTACAGTTTTGGAGAATGTGCTGGAAACCAGAGAGGGAAGACAGCTGCCCAAGACCCTGACTGAGATGTACATCCACTTCCTGGTGGTTCAGGCCAAAGTGAAGAAGGTCAAGTATGATGGAGGAGCTGAGACAGATCCACACTGGAGTCCAGAGAGCAGGAAGATGATTGAGTCTCTGGGGAAACTGGCTTTTGATCAGCTGCAGAAAGGAAACCTGATCTTCTATGAATCAGACCTGACAGAGTGTGGCATCGATATCAGAGCAGCCACAGTGTTTGCAGGAGTGTTCACACAGATCTTTAAAGAGGAGAGAGGACTGTACCAGGACAAGGTGTTCTGCTTCATCCATCTGAGTGTTCAGGAATTTCTGGCTGCTCTTCATGTCCATCTGACCTTCATCAACTCTGGACTCAATCTGCTGGAAGAACAACAAACGACCTCCTGGTGGTCAAAATTAATTAGCAAACCAAACCTACCATTTCTCCACCAAAGTGCTGTGAACAAGGCCTTACAGAGTCCAAATGGACACCTGGACTTGTTCCTCCGCTTCCTCCTGGGTCTTTCACTGCAGACCAATCAGAATTTCCTACAAGGCCTGCTGAAACAGACAGGAAGTAGCTCTCAGACCAATCAGGAAACAGTCCAGTGCATAAAGGAGCTCAGTGAGAATCTGTCTGCAGAGAAAAGCATCAATCTGCTCCACTGTCTGAATGAACTGAAAGATCATTCTCTAGTGGAGGAGATCCAACAGTCCCTGAGTTCAGGAAGTCTCTCCACAGATAAACTGTCTCCTGCTCAGTGGTCAGCTCTGGTTTTCATCTTACTGTCATCAGAAAAAGATCTGGATGTGTTTGACCTGAAGAAATACTCTGCTTCAGAGGAGGCTCTTCTGAGGCTGCTGCCAGTGGTCAAAGCCTCCAACAAAGCTCTGTAAGTAAGTATGTGATCATACCTTTAGTTTTAAAATGTTGATTAAAAATGGTCATAGATTTCTTCCATGACAGATCCATGAGCCTACAGTTGTACAATGTAAAAGAAAAAAGGAGAACCCTTGACCACAATATTGTAACTTGAATGAACTTTTGATACAGCCTTTAAACACTTAAGGAGCTTAAAATGTTTTGATCTATCAAACCACATCAAACACTCTAATTACACTCTAAAAACAGAACATTAAAATCTGTATGTCTGCAAATGTACGAGCATTTATGTGTACATGCATGGAGATCTGAGTTTGCTTGGAACATCGCTATTGCTTTGCATTATAAATGCTACCATTACAAAAGTCACAAATATCAGTGTATGTGTGTGTTATTGGGTAATAAACCAAAGGAACTGAATCTACCAGCACCTCACTGAGTTCTGCTTTAAAAAAAAAAACCCAAAAAGCAATAAAGCTGTTATTTGTTTTGTTGATCTTGTCTCCCTTCCCCCTTGATTTCAGACTGAGCGGCTGTAACCTGTCAGAAAGAAGCTGTGAAACGCTGTCCTCAGTGCTGTGCTCCCAGTCCTCTGGTCTGAGAGAGCTGGACCTGGGTAACAACAACCTGCAGGATTCAGGAGTGAAGCTTTTGTCTGCTGGGATGAAAAGTCATTACTGCAAATTGGAAACACTGAGGTCAGATCAAGCGATACCGATTTTTTTTCATCAATTAACGTCATTTAATCAATTTCATTTGGAAAAAAATTACATTGAGCCAGTTTGTATGTATTTTTTTTTTTTTAAATGAATCCATCCAAGTCACAGTAAACTGCCACATTTGTCTTTTGTAACATAAGGCAATAAGGATTCCAGCATGTCCTGAAACAATGTTGAAATATTGTAAATGCAGTAGCTCCTCATGGCACCATGAATATACTTTAACACAAGTGTTTCATGTCTTCTTGTCATAATTTTTTCAGACTGAGTGGCCGCAACCTGTCAGACAGAAGCTGTGAAACGCTGTCCTCCGTGCTGAGCTCCCAGTCCTCTAGTCTGAGAGAGTTGGACCTGGGTAACAACAACCTGCAGGATTCAGGACTGAAACTTTTATTTTCTGCAGTGGAGAGTCCAAAGTGTAGACTGGGAATTCTCAGGTAAGTATACAGTCTTTTCTGATGATGATTTAAAACCTAAGTCATGTTGATAAATGGCTTACTCATTTACAACAGACATGATTTGTCAAATTACCTTATATCTGACCCAAAGGTTCTGTATTTTACTACGTTGACACCTCCTAATAGTTACAGTGGCTTGCAAAAGTATTCGGTCCCCTTCAACTTTCCCACATTTTGTCACATTACAGCCACAAACATGTATCAATTTTATTGGAATTCCACGTGAAAGACCAACACAAAGTGGTGTACACTTGAGAAGTGGAACGAAAATCATACATGATTCCAAACATTTTTTACAAATAAATGACTGAAAAGTGGGGTGTGCGTAATTAGGTCACAGGTGTACCTGAGATAGTGGCCACTCTGTACCTAATAAAGTGTCAGCCATGGTAAATGTGTTTCCAAGCAAAGGCAGGGAGGTGTCCTTTCTAGCTAAACAGAAGAGGAATAAAAAGATAATAAAGGTGACGGTTTGATCAGTTATATTTCATTCAACAGTGGTGTACTGACAGATCCAGGATCAGTCCAAATCCTCAGCAGTTTGATCCACGTATGGACTGAAGTGTATTTGTGAAAATGTTGAACTGTTCCTTTATCAGTGTGTAACAGTCTGTGTATGAGAGCCATGTAATTTCCATGTGTGCATGCTGACTGTGCTGGTTTGACCCCCCTCCTTCTTTCAGGGTGGAGCCTGCTGGAGTCCGATGGTTGAGACCAGGTCTGAGGAAGTGTAAGTGTGTTTTTAATGGGATTCATGAAAACAAAGCAGCACACATTCAACCATCTTCATCATTCTGATGTCAGGAGTCATCATCAAAGTGTCAATCAATGAACAGATGATGGATCAATAACTGCAGCTGGATTGTGTTTGTTCTCTCCATCAGATTCCTGTCAACTCACAATCGACACAAACACAGTGAACACAAACCTCCAACTGTCTGACAACAACAGGAAGGTGACACATGTGTGGGAGGTTCAGTCATATCCTGATCATCCAGACAGATTTGATGTTTGTCCTCAGCTGCTGTGTAGAAATGGTCTGACTGGTCGCTGTTACTGGGAGGTCGAGTGGAGAGGAAACGTTGATATATCAGTGAGTTACAGAAGAATAAGAAGGAAAGGAGACAGTGATGACTGTTGGTTTGGACACAATGATCAGTCCTGGAGTCTGATCTGCAATGATGATGGTCCTTGTTCTGTCTGGGACAATAACGTAAACACATCCATCTCCTCCTCCTCCTCCTCCTCCTCCTCTTTCTCTAACAGAGCAGCAGTGTATGTGGACTGTCCTGCCGGCTCTCTGTCCTTCTACAGAGTCTCCTCTGACGCTCTGATCCACCTCCACACCTTCAACACCACATTCACTCAAACTCTTTATCCTGGGTTTATGTTAGACTGGTTTCCTGGTTCCTCAGTGTCCCTGTGCTGAGTGGAGTGTAAAGAGTGTCTCCTGTTAGAGAAACACTCTGACTGTTGAACAGATAGTTCAGTCTGTACATGTCTGTCTGTTTCACTCACAAACACGTTTTCAGATTCATGGATTCAATCAGTTGTTTGAAACTGTTCTAAATGATTCCTTGTAAACTTCTTCATCCTCAGTCACAAACAAACAGGAAGTGATGTCACATGTGTTCCTGTCCACACAGCAGAATGAGTCTATTGCTGACGATAAGTGATGTACAAACAGAGTGAGCATTTCTGAGGCCCAAAATAAACTGAGTAGTTTACTGAATGAACAATGGACTGTGAGCTCAGTTCCTTCATCATCAGTATGGATTATATATGTATATGTATTAAATTAGTATCATATATATCAGGTGCCACTGCTGCTACTGGTTTCAGTCATTGTGCAAATGTGCTGTTTGTAAGGTTGTAAAGCTGCAGTCAGCTGAGACTGAAGAAGTCACCTGATCAGTGAGCAAACGTTTCTGAAAACGTCCAGATGAACAGAATCAACCTTTTGGGATCAGCCAGCAATGCAGCATCATTGTTGTTCAGGTTCAGAGGTTTGCAGGAATAAACTGATGACCATAAACAGCTGCAAAGTCCAATAAAAATAGCCTGTGTTTGTTTTGCCCTCACACACTCCAAAGTGAAGAAGGAAAGTTTGAGCGCCTCAATATAACACCTGTACACTCTACAATAATACACAGAGAGAAAAACTCAACAATCATATGACCCCTCTTGGGTTGGCTTGCCATGCAGTGAAATGGAGCAAAGGAATCTCTACTTGTCATGGAGGCTTGCTTCATTATATGGTTTGTAGGAACGCTCCTCTTCCTCAGAGGATCCACCTGTGCTTCCTCTCCTCTCTTCTCCACCTGTTACAGTGAGGGAACGTCCTCCATGATGGAGGAGCTGCTGGAAAGTGCTGAGAGTTTCCTCCAGAGTGAGACCTCTGTCACAGTTCAGAGGATCTACGGCAGCAGAGACCTTCATGGGCACTAAAAGTCTCAAACACACAACAACAACATCACACTGACTCCACTCTGACATCACTGATCAATAATCAAAGAACACACAGATCAAACTGATTGATCAGCCATCAGAGGAGTCGGATCAATGGAGCTGCTTCTGTTCCTGATGTCCCCTGTTTGATCCTGGACCTGAACTCTCCCTGCAGAGGAGACACAACACAGTCAGACAATGAAGTTTCATTTCTAGTCAAAGCACCTCAGAAAACTTAATAACTGAAGTGATATTTTATTCACATCAGAATTACATGTGAGAAGAAAATGTACAACCTCATTGTTCCAGACTGTCAGAATCAAAGAGCATCACTGACTCACACTGGAATGTGGCTGAATGTAAGTGAAGCTCTCAAATAACCGGTCAGTTTATGTCCCTACACTCACCTGTGGTCGTGAGCTTTGGTAGTGACTGAAAGAACAAGACTGCAGATACGAGTGGTGGAAATGAGCTTTAACCTGGGTGAGGTGTTTTGGGCATATATCCACCGGAGGGAGGCCCCGGGGAACGTCTTGGTGCTCCCCAGTCAAGCTGGAAGAGGTGGCTGGGGAGGGAGAGGGAGGACTGGGCTTCTTTGCTTAGGCTGCTGCCCCGGTTAAGAGGAAGAAATGGATAGAAGGTACTTAAAGATTAAGCTGTTGCTAATGTAAACTGTGGTACCTGGAGCTCCAGTTATTAGTGTCTGTGCATGATGATGAGTTTAGAAGTGAGAGTAGTCACAAATTAAATTTATGGAAACGTTGCGTTAAAGTATCGCCAATAAAACAGTATCAAGGCTACTAAGTCAGTTTCATAAATCTCATTTTCCCACTTGTTGATGCCCAGACTGGTTGAAACTAGATTTAGTTTGCTTGCTGTTGAAACATAATCCAACAAAATCATTCTAACAAGTCAAACTCAAATCACAAGACAGTCAGATAGAAACAAACAAATAAACAAACCTTTGACTTTAAGCAGCACCGTTTTGTATCTGTAGATATTCCTGCTGTCAACTACACAGTTGTATCTCCCACTGTCACTCACTGTGGGCTGTTTCAGGGTCAGACTGAGGTCTCCAGTTCTCAGCAGGTCTTCATCCATCTTCGTTCGGTCTCTGTAAACCTGGTGCTGTTCTTCAGGCCTCCAGCCGTTCTGATACACGTGAAGCTTCCTGTTGTATCTGTCCCTCCACTTCACTCTAACATCTTCAGGCAGGTTTTCTGTGGTTTTGAAGGGCAGCTGGACAGACTCCGCCCCCTCCTCCACCTCCACCTGACAGACTGAGAGGACACAAACACACCGTGAGCTAAACAGATGGCAGCAGCAGTTTGCAGCAGAGTTATAGAGAAAGCTGAAGGAGAGAAGCAGACCACAGCAGGAGGTAACAGGACAGAGATCTAAAAAGTCAAAGCAGTTTTTAAAGATGTTGGAGACGATCAGAGTCTGATGGTGCTGCTTCACAGTCATGTCTCCTGTCAGTGTGGATCTACTTACTGCTGAAAGTGTTTGTGGACCTAAAATGAAACATTAGAGAGAAGAGTTCAAGGAGTTCTGATCACAGATCCTGTCTTCTGTCAGGATCGGTTTCTTTCTAGGACAATATGACTCAACAAAGCACCGGATTTAAAACACATCTTCAACCTGGAGCCACAGAAACTGTCACACATCAAGGTTTCATTATTTCTACACATCACTAAGTCCTCAGGATCAACACAGCTCATCTCTACAGTTCTGTTTGAGCTGCTCTGTTGGACCAAAGAGTTAAATCAGCTCCACTGAAACCTGCTGATAATCACATGACCTCAGATGAGCTGCTTCCTCCAAACAAACTGAATGACTGTGTGGATCTGTTCATCAGTCATGTTGAACATGAACAGCTTTGCAGGATGAAGAAAACAGCACAAGTATAGTAATACTTCAAATAATTGTAAGCATTTTTTTCTTCAACAATATTCTAAAAGTGCATCTGAAGCCTTGTGATATAGTTGAATCTCTGATTTCTGTCTTTATTGATAATGTTGATTTCTACTTTGTGATCTGTGTTTTAGTTCTTGATTTGTTTGCTATCTCAGCATGTAGAGTTCCAGTCTTACTGGATTACTCCAAGTTCTGTTTGCTGTGAGTTTTCAATGTTTCATTATTTTGAATTGTTGGTCTTTCTTTAGCTCCAGTTTCACCAGTGTGTTGTCTGTGTGTTTAGTTCTGATCTTCATGTTTGCTTCTTTCAGAAAGAACCTGACCGACAACATGACAGCAGCATCTTACAGGCCTGAGGACAGCCTGGAGGAGAGGGCAGAAGGGCAGAGGACAGGGGGAAAGACTAGAATACATAAATACATACATATATACATAAATAAACACATAAATCAGGAGGAAGGTACTGATTTTGATTCAGACCAGGTCTTGTATTAGATTTTTAGCTGTAACCTGAAAGGACCTGACCAGAGATGATGTAATAGAAGTGAACCGATTTTGGTGATTTGCAGGTTCATAATTTACATTTTAAGATTTCAAAATACTGACTCTGAATCGTTAAATTAAAACTTCGGTTTTCTTCAGTTTTTAATGTTAGTAAGAAAAAACTATCAAACCTTCAGAGGTCCAGGTTACCGAGGAGACAGTACTCCGTCTTTAACATCATCCAAAGAAACACCTCAGACTTCAGATCAGATCCATGAAAATTCAGAATAAGACTAATTGTTATTAAAATGTCTCACACATTCAAAGACATGATTTTCTTTTTTCCTGTCTGTGAGCTAGAATTATCATGGATAAAAGCAGCAGTGTAAGTGTGTATGAGGCATGTTGTATGTTTTGAAGAAAGTCTTTCAGACTTGGTGAAGTCTGCTGACTGTAAAATAAATAGCATGTCAGGGGTAATACAGAAACCCCTCATCACTGATCACACGCAAACTTCAACATGTTGACCTCTAACCCCTGTTTAGTCTAACTCTTAATAAATTAATGAATTTTTTTTTGTTATTGTTAAATACTGAGTGACAAAAAAGTCTTAAATCTAACTTTGCTGAAGTTGTAGGAACCCTGCTTCCATCCTCAAACACCGGGAGAATCCCAAGACGAGAACTGCTGGTGACCAAAAGGATCACGAAGGCTCATCTCACATTTGCCAAAATGATCTCCATGATCCCCAAGTCTTCTGGGAAAATAATCTGTGCACTGGCGAGACAAAAGGCTCATCTTTCTGGAAAGTCTTAGTCCCCTTACATCTGCACTGAAAATAACAGCATTTCATAAAAAGAACATCACACCAACAGTCAAACATGGCGGTTGTAGTGTGATGGTCTGGGCTGCTTTGCTGCTTCTGGACAATTTGTCTCACTTGATGAACATGAATTCTGCTCCCTATCTGATAATCCTGAAGGAGAATATGAAGCTATCAGTTCATGCCCTTTAGCTCACTCAGATTATGCAACAGGGTAATGATGCAGAAAGCCCACCTCTGAAAAACAAAACGAACATTTTGCAATGGTGTCGTCTTAACACAGACTTTAGTCTGAGCCCGACCTTAAACTGCTGGATTAAAACATTCAAACATATTGTTGAAATATAAATAAATATAAAAAACATGTTTAAAATGTTCATGCTTGTACTTTCATCATGTTATTCAGAAATGTTAACCTGTTGTAACTGTGAAGCTCATCAACTTCACACTTGGCAGAATATCACCCTAACAGTACTCTGAAAGACCAGGTAACAGAGAACAGAGGAAGATGAGACAGAAGGAGGAATCGACACTCTGGGAGCCAAACACATGAGAATACATGAAAATCTGTACAGAAACAATGAGACTTTAATGTGATAAAGGTTTCTGTGGCTTCTTGTTGAACATGTGTTTCAAAGGCAGTGTGCAGCTAAGACTCATTGAACAAAATAGAGAAAAGGCTAAATAAAAACCAAAGATTCAGAAAAAACAACATAATGCCTTTGTCCTTTGTCCTGTCCCAGCAGAGTGCAGCCTGCTAGCTGCACGCTAGCTTCGGGTACTCCTGGGTGAAGGTTAAACAAGAGGACATTAAAGTTCATTCTATCATAAAGAGGAAATTAATATAATAAAACCAAAGTTCAATATCTAGACAATGGCACCCGAGAAACTGTTACTTTTAACATCACTGTTTTCGATCTGATTATGTCTCCCTTTCTCCAGACGTAACATGTGTCTCTCCCAATGTTTCCCTGTGTGGGGTTTTTCAGAGTCAGACTGATATCAACACGATCCTATTGGAAAACTATCAGTCACACCAAAAGTGCCCGTGTCGCAAAGTCGACTTAAGGAGCGGCTCACGGAAGCAGATTCAGCCAAATGGAGAAGGAGAGCCCTGGGCGGATGGTGGCATGTCAACAACGTAGCTGAAGATTTGGAGAACATGTCCTCAAAGCCTCAGCAGCTTCATCCCAAGAGGCCTGAACCTAAAAAAGAAAGGAAGAAACAGTCTAAACAGAGCAAATCTCCCAGACTCGCTCTTCCCAAAAATGGCAACACGGCAGTTTCATTAAAACCTCTAGGAGGAGCTCCAGTGCCTCCTTTGACAGCAAAGTCACTGATCACTCCTCAGACTGTCAAACGCTCTCTGGCGGCGTTTAAAGACATTTTTGCTTCAGTCATAGAGTCTTCGACTGTGGACAGACGTCAGACTAACAGATGTAATGTCAGATCACGTCCGTCTGAGGAAATCTGTGTAGCAGGCAATAACACTCATGCAGCTGACAACAGCCCAGACAACCAGGAGACCACACAAGACAGCAGGTATCAGCTACATAACATGCAAGGAAAAGCCTGAATTACTCTTAACCTCTGCCTTTGTTAGAGTTTCAGTATATTTCTGACTGTCGTTCATCTTTTATCAGCAGGTCACAAGCCCCCTGAGTTTGATGGGTGAGTCTGACAGATAAAATTAATTCATGATGAGAGCCAGGACTGCCAAAATGAAATAAATATATCATTAAATAATTAAATGTGTCAATAATTAAATAATTACATGTGTCATAACTATTTATTTAAATTATTGACACATTTAATTAATTATTTAAAGATGTATTTAATTAATTCATTATGGCAGTCCTGGCGTTCCATACAAGAGACTCACCTGACATGAAATAGTGTTGAAAACTATATATGAGACACCCAAAAAACCACAAGAACAAGAAGAACTACGACAGCTGTGGCCCAAAGTGGAAGTTTTTCTGTGGAGAAACAAAAAATAAATGCATAAATAAATTATGACCTTTGAATTGTGAAGTTAATCTGAGCCACTGTCCACCAGCTCTGACCTCTGACATAGTGCAGCACTACTTTCTGTCTCAGGATGTCTTTGTCCCTGTAGATGGTGCAGATGTATCCTCCTGTGTCTCTCTGTGGGCTGTTTCAGGGTCAGACTGAAGTTTTCAGCAGGTCTTCATTCATTTCTGTTCGGTCTCTGTGAAACTTGTCCTGTTTCATAAGTTTGCCACCTTTGTTTGAATACTCCTGAACTATCAAGAGTTCATGGTCAGAGCGAGTCCACTCCACTCTGGTGTTCTCAGGCAGGTCAGGTGTTGTTGTGCAGGGCAGGGTGACAGACTCTGAGCCTTCTTCCACCTTCACCTCCACGTGATGATCTGAAAGGACAAGAAACCACAATATCAAATATAGGACCAATAGCAGTCACACTCATGGCAAATGACAAGTTTCTGGATTTCTGACCTCTGACTTCACTAATGTCGCTCACTACTCTTTGCTTTGAGTGGTAACTAAACTGGAATTTATGAACTGCTGCTACAGCTACAGACAATTGAGGGATCATAATGAATGTTTCAGTGTTTTCTCCAAAAGTTGAATCTGTTCATCTGGACGTAGCGTTTTGTGGGAGAAACGTTTCGTCACTCATCCAAGTGACTTCTTCAGTCTCAGCTGACTGCAGGTTTCCCCAAACCTTATAAACAGTACATTTGCATAATGACTGAAACCATCGTTTTTTCACCCATCGTGGCCAATTTGTACATGGAAGAAGTGGAAAAGAGGGCTTTGCTATCCTACCCTGGAACACCACCAAGCCGTTGGTTCAGATATGTGGATGACACCTGGGTGAAAATCAAATCTCAGGACGTACTACATTTCACGGATCACATTAACTCGGTGGACCGACACATCAAATTCACCAGGGAGGATATGAAAAGTGGCAGGTTAGCCTTCTTAGACTGTGAGATTTCCATCAGTAATGGGGGACATCTAAAGGCTGATGTGTACCGTAAACCTACACATACGGATCAGTATCTAAGGTTTGACTCTCATCATCCACTGGAGCACAAACTGGGTGTCATCAGGACGCTACAACACAGAGCGAACACCATCCCCACTGACACAGCGGCCAGGCAAGCAGAAGAACAGCACATCAAGAAGGCCCTGAGTAAATGTGGTTATCCCAGCTGGACTTTTGTCAAAGCAGGAAAGGCACCTAAAGAAAGCTCCAGTCGATCCAGGAGAGAAGGACAACCGCTGCCCAGGCGAAAACCTGTAGTGATCCCATATGTGTCAGGAGTATCGGAACAGTTGAGACGCATTTTTTCTAAACACCGGGTCTCTGTGGCTTTTAAACCCCAAAACACGCTGCGCCAAAAACTGGTCCACCCCAAGGATCGGGTCCCCCGACACAAACAGAGTAACATAGTGTACGCTGTTAAGTGCCAGGAGGATTGCCAGGATTTATACATCGGGGAAACCAAACAACCTCTAGCGAAGCGGATGGCACAACACAGAAGAGCAACCTCATCAGGCCAGGACTCTGCAGTTTATTTACACCTACAGGCCAGTGGACACTCTTTCAACGATGAGGATGTACACATCCTGGACAGGGAGGAACGCTGGTTTGAGCGCGGAGTCAAGGAGGCCATTTACGTGAAGAGGGAAAGACCATCTCTGAATCGAGGAGGGGGCCTAAGGGTACATCTTTCGCCATCTTACAACGCTGTGATTGCAGCCATTCCCCAACTCTCTGTGAATGGTACTCATGGCCATTGATCAGTGGTCTTTGATCAGTGGGTTTTGGTCAGTGATTGTTGATCAATGGTCATGGGAATTTGCATAATTATGATTAAGGAACTGACCTCACAGCCCATTGTTCCTTCAGTGGGCTGGTTTCAGTCTTTATGCAAATGTACTGTTTATAAGGTTTGGGGAAACCTGCAGTCAGCTGAGACTGAAGAAGTCACTTGGATGAGTGACGAAACGTTTCTCCCACAAAACGCTACGTCCAGATGAACAGATTCAACTTTTGGAGATTTACTTTCCTGGATGATTGAGAATGCATCAAGACGTTTCAGTGTTTTAAAAGAAATCTTGAGTTTTCATCATGGACAATATGTAAAAAGTCTACTGACATTTGTCTCCCCTTTCAGAGGGAGACATGCAAGCATGGGACCTCTCAGACTCGCCAGACTCCGAATTGCCCGAGTATTACTGTGACACCCACTATGATGATGTGATGCTGAGGCTCAAGACATTCCGATTCATCCCTGCCACACGCTTCTTTGTACGCTCATACACAGTCGATGGGACTGGAACACAATTCAGCAGGATTGCAGAACACACCATGACTGAACTGAGATCATCACAACATATAGTGTGATGGAAATTCAGTTTCCAGTAGCACAGCACCGACAGAAGTTGCATGTTACAGATACGCTAAGGGAAATGAGAGTAAGGATATAAGCACACAGCCCCACTCCACTGACGACCTGCTGTTGGCCAACACCCTCAACGACTCTTACTGCTGGTTTGATGAGACATCAAGCAGCCTTGACACCTCCACCTTCCCCAACAATAGAGACACTTTGGTCCATCATCCCCCCACCTTCCCACTCCCACCAGCACAGAGCCATCACCACCATCAAAGACTTCACCCACAGGAGCCCCCTCCTCACTCCACAGCTATGAGGATTTCACACCACCTTCTCCCACTACAACCCTTCATATTCATGATGTGAGGACGCAGGTTAACCCTTTAGACCTACTAAAGAACCCAGTCCGCCTGAGCTTATCTTTATATTTTTACATGTTGTAGTGCCATTTCTGGGAGTATTTTAAGTTGCTATACATCAATACAACCATTACGTATATCCCAAATTTTAATCATATGTATGCATTAAGTCATCAGTAACTACATAAATTGCAATAGTGGTATTTTTACACAAATTTCTAGTTAAAGTAATTTCAGAGGTTCATCCCTGAAAATTGTAAATGTAAAAAAGTTGCATAAAACAGTTTCCAAATTAATTTTCAGTGTCTTCATACAGTGGGGCAAAAATGTATTTAGTCAGCCACCGATTGTGCAAGTGCCCCCACCTAAAATGATGACAGAGGCCAGTAATTTGCACCAGAGGTACACGTCGACTGTGAGAGACAGAATGTGAAAAAAAAATCCATGAATACACATGGTAGGATTTGTAAAGAATTTATCTTTAAGCACCGGTTTGAGCACCGTTTAAGCACCAGCACCGTTTCAAAAGTACCGGTTTGGTACTGGTATGGGATAAAACCTAAACGATACCCATCCCAAGAGAAGAAAATCTAAACGTTACACAAAGAACATAAAAGAACTAAACTTCATAAAAACTTCACAAATGATGCTTTAAATGAAAAATAAATCCCTGTAAATAATTCAACAGGTCACATATTAGAACCACCTTAACTAAAACTCTGTAGCCGGTCACTGTGGTTTGTCCCAGCAGCTCTGAGGAAACAAACTGCTAACTTCAGTGTTAGCACACACTGTTAGTAAACTATGCAACACAGAATTCAGGTTTCAGTTGTGTTAAGTTGTGAAGTTGTGATGAAAGTTTTCTTACTGACACAGGTAGGATGGTCAGGCGTCCTCTGTTCCTGCACCGTTCATGAACTGTCACTTATAAAATGCTGCCAAACATCAACTACACTCAATAACTAAACGTGTGCAGGTTAAAGTGATGGACGCCCAGATCTGCACTCCAAATAAAAACAGACTAAAGGTGTTTCCTTCAGAAACAAAGACAATATTTACAAAGATCTCACAGGTAAACTGTGAGCGATCACAGCAGCATCTCATCCTGACTAACAGCTTTTAGATGCAGGGAGAGCGTCGTGGTTCAGAGGTGCTTCAGCAGATGATGAAGGCCTTTCTGTTGCATTGTGTAGTGCTGTGGATGCCATGATGGTTGACTGGGTCTGGTTCTACTGAACTCAGAAACACTTCTGAGGTATTTACACCTGAAGCCTCATTTAATGTGAGTCAGAAACAAACGGCTCACCTGTGATTAATGGATGTTTCCCTGCATTTATATTTGCACACAGTTTATTTCTTACAGCAGGAAAACTGAACAGAATGTATGTAAGAGGTTAGAGTGAGGATGACGTCACTTAATACAGAAAATACATGTTTGTCTGTTTTGATGATGAAGGACTTCTTTAGCTCTGTAAACAGCTACACTTGAGAGGACAGAGGTGATTTCATGGATCAATAACAATGTGTTTATCAGCTTTCATCATCGCAGTGCAGACATGACGTCAGATCTATCAAAGTGAAGGCCGTCTCTCTGATGACGTCACAGAGTCGTTCTGTCCAATAAAGGATCTCAGATCAGCTGCTGCCATCTTGTGGCCACAGTTGGTTACTGTCTCTGAAAGTTGTCTCATGTTTCCTGTTGTCCTGTTAACAAAGGCTGGAGCTCATCATGCTGAGAGGGGAGCAGCATTTTTTGGCTCTTCACACATGTTCATTATATTCTGATGATCCTGGATGGAGACAAACTACAGATAAGTGTGTTCAGCCCAACTAGTTTATCTCATTACAGCAGTTTGATGTTTCCCTTTGAATCCCCCTGAAGATACTGACAGTGAAGCACGTACATAATACTCCAGCCTTTCAACTCTGAGCTTATTTAGTTCTATTAATACACTGAAATCTCATTTGTGTCATGAAGAAAGTCTTTAATCAAACAGAATTCAAAGATCAGAAACATTTCATATATGGAGTTAAACATGAATCATTGTTTCAACAACATATTTATTGTTGTCATAAACAGACAAGAAGACAACAACAAACTGCTCCTCCCATTCAACACATGTCAGTCCATATCCCAGCAAACTAAATCATCTCCATTTACACACATCAAATAGAAACATGAATCACTTGTAATGATTAGAAACTTGATAGAATTTCAAATCTAGTTTGGGGAGTCATTCAGTGAGAAACAGTGAAATGATTTTCCATGTGAAAAGGTGGACAGCAGAAACAGAAAGAAACAGTGAGAACTAAAAGAGAAACAAAGAGCTTTGGAACAACGAGGCAGCAGGAGGACAGCTGCAGTTTAACAGCTTCAATTCACTGACAGGAAACAACATTAGAAACATCATCATCCTCAACTCATCTGCTCCACTGACACTGACACCTTCAACGGACACACCTTCACTTTACCAACAGTTTGAATATATGGAAACATCCTGTGAGTGAAAGTCTGTGTGAAGGTGTGTATGTGTGTGTTAGTATCAGGATCAGAGAACGACAGCTTTCCTCTGTTCCAGTCCAGATTCACTCTGATCCTCTGGAGCTTCTTCTGGACTGAGAGAGCAGTTTCAGCTGATGGTGAACATGCTAAATATGTACCATAAAAGAACCATATTCTCCATAATCCAGACTTTATGTCTCCCTTTCTCTGCACAGACTCTGCTAACACACCCACTAACCACCCTGTACTGTCTCCAACATCAACATCCCAGCTGTGAGTCCCTGAGTTGAAGCCCTCAGAGCCCAGGACAGAGGTGTAATAATCAAACCTCTCTGGATTATCAGGAAGCTGCTGCCTCTCTCCTCCTCTCACACTGGTCAGATCTTCAGACAGGATGAGGTTTGGATGAGCAGTGTTTGGGTCCAGGATGAGAGGAGTGTAGGAGACCATGTCCTTCATGTTCTTCAAGATGTTGAAGGTCAGGTTGCCCAGGTGTTTGGCCTGGTCTATCAGAGCTCCTGAGGGCAGCTGTGGATCATCCAGCAAGGGGCAGCGCTGGACTCTTTCCACTGCAGCCTTGTTGTTGTGCAGGAATGAGACGTCTTCAGCTCTCAGCTCCTCCTCTGTGGCTCTGACTGTGTCTGAAAGAGCTGCTATCTCTCTGCTCAGAGCCTCCATCTTCTCCTTCATCATCCCACTCTTCTGCTCCTCTTCCTCCCTCAGTGCAGCCAGCCTGGCCTCCTCTTCCTCTGCTAGAAACTGCTGAAGCTTCTTAAACTGCTCCTTAATCTGCCTCTCTGTGTGTCGGGCCTGGACCTTAATGTGTTCTGCTGTTTGATCAAACTTCACTTGAACTTCTTCACAAACCTTTAACTTCTTCTTTAAGGGCTCCAGAGTTTCCTGAAGTTTCTTCTTGTGTCGTTGTGCAGCTTCATCGATGGGTCTGAATCTGTGATTGGTGTGTTTTTCTGAGTCTCTACAGACGACACACACTGGCTGCTGATGGTCCAGACAGAAGAGTTTGAGTTTCTCAGAGTGCAGACTGCAGAGAGCCTCTGAAGCTCTCTGATCTCTCTCCTGTAAGAACGACTCACACAGGTTCTTTAAAGCCAGGTTTGAAGGTGGATCATAAACTGATATTTCCTTACAAACTGGACACTCATGTGTTGTTCTCTCTCTCCACCATCTCTTCAGACAGTCTTTACAGAAGCTGTGGCTACATGACAGAATAACAGGATCTCTGAAGACCTCCTGACAGACCGGACAGCAGAGATCCTCCTCTGATCTGGAAGCCATTGAGTCTGTGAGTGAAGCTGAAAACAGCAGACAGGAAGTACAGTCAGTCCTGGCTCCCCTCCCTCCTCTACGACCTTCACTGAAACTTCCTTTGAGTCGTGTTTTTGCTCAAACTCACATTCAGTGTGTGGAGCGTCAGCAGCTTGAAGCAGCAGTGTTGGAGTTTTCCACTTTTCTCTCCTGTAGCTGGACTCACTCAGAGGAAGCTGCTAGTTTGGTCTGAACTCAGTCTGATCGTCTGTGCGTCTCTCTTTACTGAGGACGAAGAACTTCCTGTTTCCTGGTTTGTTGCATTTGAGTGACGTGAGGGGAGGAGACAAATGTTGCTGTTTGACTTTTAACTAAGGTGTGTTTCAATCCTGCCTGTAGCTCAAAAACTGTAAAACAGGTTTTGTGTCTTTTCACCTCCACAGGTCACAACATGAAACCTGTTGTGAAGTTTATAAAATAAAGTGTCACTCGGTGGTGCAGCTGTTTGTCAGCTTCTATTTTAGACTTTGTTCTGGTTCTTGTTCAGGTTCCCAGCAGTGGGAGTGTAATGCAGTCACACACACACAGGTGGTGTTAAGGTGAATTCACTTTGTTACAGACAGTGGTGTTATTTCTTGTAACTAAGGGTGTGTTTCACTCCAAAGGTCAGACATTAACCTGCCAGAAGTTGAGATGGCTGTGTCTCAGGTGTCAGAGCTGGTCAGCCACCAATCAGAAGGTCAGTGGTTCGATCACAGGCTGCCTCCTGGCTGCATGCCAAATATCCTTGGGCAAGAACCCCATGTTTGCCTACTGGTGGTGGTCAGAGGGCCCGGTGGCGCCAGTGTCCTCGCCTCTGTCAGTGCGCCCCAGGGTGGCTGTGGCTACAATGTAGCTTGCCATCACCCAATTAAGAGACCGCACGCTTGAAGTACGCATGCCACGCGACGACGATTCAAAGTGCGCTTCAAATGCATACTCCAAATGCACCGTCGATTTCCCCAAATATCAAGCGAGGTCCGGTGCACGCTTCGTGGTCCCATAAATCCCACAATTCATAGCACAGCGGTGGGTGTGGATAATTTTGCCGAAAAAAAACGGCAGAAGGGAGCTGCTGAAGAGTGAACTGTCAAAAGTAAGTACTGAATATTATGTCACTTATTTATGTGCGAATGTTTAATAACGAAGAACATTAAAACATTACTGTTGGCCAAATGTCGGCAAAGTTATGTGACATTAGTGATGTTTGTACTTTCAGCATTAACTTGGTTTTAAAGCCTTTACTTCTAAATATATATATATATATATATATATATATATATATATATATATACATATATATATATATATATATATATATATATAGTTCACCTTACTCTTACAGAGAATGAGATGATTTTTTGGATAATTAAAGTCAGTCGTATATCCACAAATACAACAAGCTGAAAGTCAGTGATGCTGCTCGGTTTGCAGTCCTGAATATCACGGCACAAGCAGGATTCACTGCACTGTTAATGTTAGGTGTCTTTTATACAGATGATGAGTTCGAACAGGTGCCATTCATACAGGTAACGAGTGGGGGACAGAAAAGCGTCTTACAGAAGACGTTACAGGTCTGTGGGAGCCAGAGATTGTCCATGTTTGAGGTGACCAAATACTTATTTGCCACCCTGATTTACGGATAAATTCTTTACAAATCCTACCATGTGTATTCATGGATTTTTTTTTCACATTCTGTCTCTCACAGTTGACGTGTACCTCTGGTGCAAATTACTGGCCTCTGTCATCATTTTAGGTGGGGGCACTTGCACAATCGGTGGCTGACTAAATACTTTTTGCCCCACTGTAGCTCAGAGTAGTGGCCCAGCGCAAAAAATAATGTTTAATGTTAAACACTCTGATATTTAGACAGACATCACAAAATGACGGTATCTCACACTGGCTTTTTACAGCACTTCTACCATGGTAAAACTTATTAGCTTCTTACCCATTTTGTAATCAGTTTCAATGTTATCTTTGCATGAAAACTTTATGTTAACATTGACCAACAAACTGGGCCAAGCACGCGTTGTCATAGAGACGCTTTCATGGGTCGATGTAGGATATGTGACCCAATTAGATGACAGTGATGTAAGTAACTTGCATATTGTCTAATATTGTTTTTTACTTTTTCAATAGTCATCGTTTATCCGGTGCAACACTGTTACTTTAAAGTAATGTTTAAAGCTGACTTGACAGTTTGTCAGCTGGTGTAAGATTGCCTAATGTACTGTAAGTTAATTGTCACACACAAATTAAAGTTGTACTTCATGCTCTGTATCATAAGATTGCTACATTTTCAGAGCTTTTTACATAATGGGGAAGGAGACAATATTTAAGGAATGATTGTGTGTTGTTGATGTATATTATGTTACAGATGGTATTATTTTTATATAGTTATTGCATTTTTTTTTATCATAGTAACAAAGAATTGTTTGAATTCCAGCTTGCATTTATGTTACATGTAATGTATGTTATCAATCATATACTTGATATAGTAGACAAGTGGTCATATGTAAGTAATATGATTCCTTACATATTTTTTTCATGATGTCTCTGGGTTTGGCGTGTTGATGTATTCAGCTCCTGCATCCATGGATTCCTTCTGTGTGTTAGATATGGATGTTTTATCCCATTGCAAAAGTGCTTTTGACAAAATATGTCTCTTGTGTTTCAGGGGTGGATTTCATGCAGTGCCGATTTTGCAAATTCACAAGCTCCAGTCAAGAGACCCTTCTGAAACATTTCAGCCTTCGTCACGGACAAGCTGCACATTGGCCATGCATTCACACAGACTGTGTATGTGTATTTAAAACACCTGGAGCATTACGATCACACCTCTCAAGATCACACTCAATAGTAAGAATCCACAAAAATTCAACATTTCAGTGTGAATTGTGTGATTTTAAGGAGATTTGCAGTGAGAAAACCTTTTGGAACCATCTTGGACATCATTTAAAGAACCGAGAAACTGTACAATGTCCCTTTTTAAGGTGTAATTTTAAAACAAACATTCGCTCAACCTTCAGTTCTCACAGAAGTCGAAACCATAAAAATTGCACACTTAAGGATTTTCGAACAATTGCAAGAACTGTTTCTGAAGATGAGATAATTGAAAGTGAGCAATCTGATTGTGAAGCAGGAACATCAGCTTATAATTTTGTGAGACCAGATGAGCTTGACAAGATTGTAAAGGATGTGGATTGTGAGACACTTGAACACAAACTGGCATCTCTCTTTCTGTGTATGCAAACAGTGTTGCATGTTTCTCGAGCTGCAACACAAAAGATTGTAGAGGATTTCCATAACCTGCTCTCTTTCTCTAACATTCGTACTCTCACCAGTGTCAAAGAGATCCTTTCAAAGCATGAAATAGAAGTAAATGATTGTGTTTTGCAAGACATTTCTAATGCCCTAGTTCAAACTAATCCACTGCTTTTAACAACATCGGCGAAAGGTCCCCTATCTACAGATCACAGAAGGAATATATATTTCAAAGAGCAGTTTTCTGTTGTAGAACCCACAGAGTATCTGTACAACACAGCTCATAAAAACTCTTTTGTTTATATATCTGTCACTAAGATACTTGAGACTTTACTGAGACGGGCAGATTTTTTGGACCAAATTGTATTTAATCAAGAAGCTTTATCTGGACACTTTAAGTCATTTCAAGACGGCAAGTACTACAAGGGCAATAAGTTACTGGGACAACAAAACTTATGTATCAGTTTGGGGTTGTATATTGATGATTTTGAAGTTTGTAACCCACTGGGCACCTCTAGAAAACGTCTTAAGATTACTGCAGTATATTGTGTAGTTCTTAATTTACCACCCAGATTTCGATCTAATCTTTGTTCAATTCAGCTTGCTCTCTTAGGTAAAAGTGTGGATGTCAAACAATACGGTTATGAAAAGTTTTGCTGTGACTGTTAATGGGGAAGCCAGACATGAGTTTAACTTGTTCTTAAACCTGTTCAAATGCATTGTAGAGTCATGTTAAAAAAACAGTAGTTCAGCCCCTTTCCCTCTATATAATCATTCAGCTGTTACATAGAGTTGCATATTTAGTGTTTGAACTGTTAAAATTAATTAGGAATAAGAAGGAACAGTCAAAACAGAATGATTCATTTTGACCTGGTCGGTCAATATGAAGGTGAAGTGGATAAGTGATTATTTGAAATGTAAATTTTAGTCAGATGAATCTGTATTGTTGAGAATATATGGTGAAATTTTGTCTTGTAGGATTTTAAAAGATTTGTTATAGTGTTTTTCACTCCACCTGAAGGATAGAACTGATATTTTACCTGATAGTTTACTGTTCATTGATGGTTACATTTCTAATAACTTTTAACTTCTGTAGTTCATCATGTTAAGCCCATGTAAAATATCAATGTCTGGGTACATAGGCAATTGTTTGTTGCACTACCCTATTTAGTGTGCAATTGTTAAGTTAAGCTTTTACAAGACAGTCAGGGTGTGAGCGTGAATGACAAAGCTGCTGGACACTTTTCTTTTTTGGTTCTGGACTGAATTTTAATGTCTCTGCTGGGGTGCTCAAAGCACCCAAAAGAAACTGGCAACACGTTTTTTTTCTGTTTGTTTGCTTTTTTTTTTTTTTTTTTTCTTTTTCACAGAAATTCACCCCACTACCCATGACCTTCTGAAATATACTGAAAGCACTGTTAAACAGAATAAATACGTTTTTGCGTAACATTCAGTGGTGCTTTGTTTTATTCTATATCTGTTTGAGTGTTTTTTCAAGTACGATAACAGCATACATTTTCCTTTATGTATTTAGGCAAATTTTCAACTCACTGGAGTAAGAATTGTATGATTATTCAACAAGAATATCTGTGTTTGGTGAATTTAGGAATACATGACATTGGAGGAATAATTGTATGTTAATTCAACAGGAATATCTTTGCTTGGTGAAGGCAAAAATACATGGCATTGAAACCAGAATTTCTTTGTTAGACTTACAGGATTATCCTAATTAGGTGAACAAGTAGATCCAAGTTGACAGAACTTGAAAATCTTAGTTAAGTCAACAAGAGTTGGCAAAAGTTGAGAAAACTCAAAAATCTCTTGCATCATGTTGCCTAGAAATTTTACGTTTTCTCAACATTTTCTTTTTTACAGTGTAGCTCAGGAAGAAGAGCAGGTCACCTACTGATCGGAAGGTTGCAGGTTCGATCCCAGGCTCCTCCAGTCTGCATGCCAAGTATCCTTGGGCAAGATAATAACGCCAAGTTGCTCTCCGATGCATCCATCGGAGTATGAATGTGTGTGAGTGTATTTAGAAAGCACTCAGTATAGAGGTATTGCTTGTGAGAATATGAATATGGCTTGTTGTATAGAGCACTTTGAGTACTCCGGGAGAGTAGAAAAGTGCTATATAAGAATCAGTCCATTTACCATGAGTGACCAAAGTGCCTCTATTGTTGGGCAATTCTCTATTGAGTTGTGAAAGCTGCTTGATGTCTCATCAAACCAGCAGTAAAAGTCGTTGAGGGCGTTGGCCAACAGTGGAGTGGGGCTGTGTGCTTCCTGAAGTGAAAATCTGGCATTTAGTCAGCTGTGAGTGAGTCTTTCCCAGCTGACTAATGCTTAAGAACTGCATTGACCCCATTTCATGATTTTACACTTTTACCTGAATGAGGCTCCTTTTTTAAAAATAGAAAACATCAACTTCCTAACATCCATTATGAACCTGGCTGTCTCTCTGTACACACACACATGCACGCACACACACACACACGCACACACACACATGCACGCGCACACACACACACACACACACACACACACACACACAACAGGAGTTATAAGGTTAATGGGCATTCAATCAGTTAGCTAGTTAGTATCCATTTCAAACAGGACAGTGGTAACAGCAGTAGCTACAGACAATTATAAGTTTTAGATTTTAAATAGGCTGTATACATTTCAATGGGAGCAACAGGACAGTCAAATATCACTGATCTAAACGTTACACGAAGAACACACCTGAATAAAAGATATTGATATATACAAATAACATAATAATAAAATAACTGACCAGCATCCTGCAGCATCTGGAGCAGCTGTGTGGTGCTGTCATGTCAATAAGGATCAAAATCTGTGGGGATGTTTCCAGCAGGGGTTATAACCTGCAGTCAGCAAGGTGTACCTAATAAAGTGGCAGTGTTTATGTCACAGTGCAGCACCATCAGAAAACGGTGGTTTACATCTCTGTTACAGGAAACCTGAAGAGTTAAAACACAAGAGAAGAAAATCTAAACGTTACACAAAGAACATAAAAGAGCTAAACTTCATAAAAACTTCACAAATGATGCTTTAAATGAAAAATAAATCCCTGTAAATAATTCAACAGGTCACATATTAGAACCACCTTAACTAAAACTCTGTAGCCGCTCACTGTGGTTTGTCCCAGCAGCTCTTAGGAAACAAACTGCTAACTTCAGTGTTAGCACACACTGTTAGTAAACTATGCAACACAGAATTCAGGTTTCAGTTGTGTGAAGTTGTGATGAAAGTTTTCTTACTGACACAGGTAGGATGGTCAGGCGTCCTCTGTTCCTGCACTGTTCATGAACTGTCACTTATAAAATGCTGCCAAACATCAACTACACTCAATAACTAAACGTGTGCAGGTTAAAGTGATGGACGCCCAGATCTGCACTCCAAATACAAACAGACTAAAGGTGTTTCCTTCACAAACAAAGACAATATTTACAAAGATCTCACAGGTAAACTGTGAGCGATCACAGCAGCATCTCATCCTGACTAACAGCTTTTAGATGCAGGGAGAGCGTCGTGGTTCAGAGGTGCTTCAGCAGATGATGAAGGCCTTTCTGTTGCATTGTGTAGTGCTGTGGATGCCATGATGGTTGACTGGGTCTGGTTCTACTGAACTCAGAAACACTTCTGAGGTATTTACACCTGAAGCCTCATTTAATGTGAGTCAGAAACAAACGGCTCACCTGTGATTAATGGATGTTTCCCTGCATTTATATTTGCACACAGTTTATTTCTTACAGCAGGAAAACTGAACAGAATGTATGTAAGAGGTTAGAGTGAGGATGACGTCACTTAATACAGAAAATCCATGTTTGTCTGTTTTGCTGATGAAGGACTTCTTTAGCTCTGTAAACAGCTACACTTGAGAGGACAGAGGTGATTTCATGGATCAATAACAATGTGTTTATCAGCTTTCATCATCGCAGTGCAGACATGACGTCAGATCTATCAAAGTGAAGGCCGTCTCTCTGATGACGTCACAGAGTCGTTCTGTCCAATAAAGGATCTCAGATCAGCTGCTGCCATCTTGTGGCCACAGTTGGTTACTGTCTCTGAAAGTTGTCTCATGTTTCCTGTTGTCCTGTTAACAAAGGCTGGAGCTCATCATGCTGAGAGGGGAGCAGCATTTTTTGGCTCTTCACACATGTTCATTATATTCTGATGATCCTGGATGGAGACAAACTACAGATAAGTGTGTTCAGCCCAACTAGTTTATCTCATTACAGCAGTTTGATGTTTCCCTTTGAATCCCCCTGAAGATACTGACAGTGAAGCACGTACATAATACTCCAGCCTTTCAACTCTGAGCTTATTTAGTTCTATTAATACACTGAAATCTCATTTGTGTCATGAAGAAAGTCTTTAATCAAACAGAATTCAAAGATCAGAAACATTTCATATATGGAGTTAAACATGAATCATTGTTTCAACAACATATTTATTGTTGTCATAAACAGACAAGAAGACAACAACAAACTGCTCCTCCCATTCAACACATGTCAGTCCATATCCCAGCAAACTAAATCATCTCCATTTACACACATCAAATAGAAACATGAAGCACTTGTAATGATTAGAAACTTGATAGAATTTCAAATCTAGTTTGGGGAGTCATTCAGTGAGAAACAGTGAAATGATTTTCCATGTGAAAAGGTGGACAGCAGAAACAGAAAGAAACAGTGAGAACTAAAAGAGAAACAAAGAGCTTTGGAACAACGAGGCAGCAGGAGGACAGCTGCAGTTTAACAGCTTCAATTCACTGACAGGAAACAACATTAGAAACATCATCATCCTCAACTCATCTGCTCCACTGACACTGACACCTTCAACGGACACACCTTCACTTTAGAAACAGTGTTAATATATGGAAACATCCTGTGAGTGAAAGTGTGTGTGAAGGTGTGTATGTGTGTGTTAGTATCAGGATCAGAGAACGACAGCTTTCCTCTGTTCCAGTCCAGATTCACTCTGATCCTCTGGAGGTTCTGCTGGAATGAGAGAGCAGTGACAGGAGCTGATGGTGAGAGTGCAAAATAGTCACCTTCATCAAACCATATTCTCCATAATCCAGACTGTATGTCTCCCTTCCTCTGCACAGACTCTGCTAGCACACCCAGTATCCACCATGTACTGTCTCCAACTTCAACATCCCAGCTGTGAGTCCCTGAGTTAAAGCCCTCAGAGCCCAGGACAAGGCAAGCAGAATCAAACCTCTCTGGATTATCAGGAAGCTGCTGCCTCTCTCCTCTTCTTCTCACACTGCTCAGATCTTCAGACAGGATGAGTTCTGGATCAGCAGTGTTTGGGTCCAGAATGAGAGGAGTGTAGGAGACCATGTCCTTCATGTTCTTCCAGATGTTGAAGGTCAGGTTGCCCAGGTGTTTGGCCTGGTCTATCAGAGCTCCTGAGGGCAGCTGTGGATCATCCAGCAGGGGGCAGCGCTGGACTCTTTCCACTGCAGCCTTGTAGTTGTGCAGGAATGAGACGTCTTCAGCTCTCAGCTCCTCCTCTGTGGCTCTGACTGTGTCTGAAAGAGCTGCTATCTCTCTGCTCAGAGCCTCCATCTTCTTCTTCATCATCCCACTCTTCTGCTCCTCTTCCTCCCTCAGTGCAGCCAGCCTGGCCTCCTCTTCCTCTGCTAGAAACTGGTGAAGCTTCTTAAACTGCTCCTTAATCTGCCTCTCTGTGTGTCAGGCCTGGACCTTAATGTGTTCTGCTGTTTGATCAAACTTCACTTGAACTTCTTCACAAACCTTTAACTTCTTCTTTAAGGGCTCCAGAGTTTCCTGAAGTTCCTTCTTGTGTTGTTGTGCAGCTTCATCGATGGGTCTGAATCTGTGCTTGGTGTGTTTTTCTGAGTCTCTGCAGACGACACACACTGGCTGCTGATGGTCCAGACAGAAGAGTTTGAGTTTCTCAGTGTGCAGACTGCAGAGAGTCTCTGAAGCTCTCTGATCTCTCTCCTGTAAGAACGACTCACAAAGGTTCTTTAAAGCTCGGTTTAAAGGTGGTTCATCCTTTGAAGATCTTCTCTTACAAACTGGACACTCGTGTGTTGGTCTCTCTCTCCACCATCTCTTCAGACAGTCTTTACAGAAGCTGTGGCTACATGACAGAAGAACAGGATCTCTGAAGACCTCCTGACAGACCGGACAGCAGAGATCCTCCTCTGATCTGGAAGCCATTGAGTCTGTGAGTGAAGCTGAAAACAGCAGACAGGAAGTACAGTCAGTCCTGGCTCCCCTCCCTCCTCTACGACCTTCACTGAAACTTCCTTTGAGTCGTGTTTTTGCTCAAACTCACATTCAGTGTGTGGAGCGTCAGCAGCTTGAAGCAGCAGTGTTGGAGTTTTCCACTTTTCTCTCCTGTAGCTGGACTCACTCAGAGGAAGCTGCTAGTTTGGTCTGAACTCAGTCTGATCGTCTGTACGTCTCTCTTTACTGAGGACGAAGAACTTCCTGTTTCCTGGTTTGTCGCGTTTGAGTGACGTGAGAGATTGAGCTTCTTTCCACTTCCTGTTATAAATGTGTGAGTATGACAGCATATCTCATTTCACATGCAGGTCAGAGCATGAAAGCTGTGATGCAGCAGTTTGAGAAAAATTGCTTCTGATATAAAATATTTTTT
The DNA here is from genome assembly GCF_036321145.2 of Pelmatolapia mariae. NCBI lineage: Eukaryota > Metazoa > Chordata > Actinopteri > Cichliformes > Cichlidae > Pelmatolapia > Pelmatolapia mariae. The sequence continues at coordinate 14,461,054 of NC_086229.1, forward strand.
GTGGTTTTACAAAATATATAAAAGAGCAGAAAGAAAAGAAATAAGTGTAAAGAGTGCAGCAAAATGCATGTTTTAGTGTGAGTTGGTTCATCTGATCTGGTTGTGTAAAAGTCACTGCATGACACTGAGTGTTACTTTTGTGTTACTGACACTCATCTCTGACTCAGAGAAACGATTTCTCACCTGTGATGTTCACACAGTGGTGAGTTACATGTGTGTGGAATTTTTACTCTTTATAGAATTAAAGTTTTGCTTTTCTCTTACTTTCTTTTTTCTGTTATTTACTAAGAAACCTTTCAAAGAAATAATGAATTCTCCACACGTGTTTGAAGGTTGCATGCAAATATCATGTGATCTAAAAGTCAAATATCTGCTGATGGAGCAAAACAAGGCCAGATGTTCAGCAGCTGTATTGCTGCATGACATCAGTCCACAACAGCAGAGACCGTGGAGCCAACATGTGAGAAACAAAGCAACACGCTGAACATCTGAACCACAGCAGGAAGTGCGACTCTTTGTAGACCTGTGGACAGGAAACACACAGCAGGTCCTGATCAGTAACAGGGTCCAAATACAAACATGTGTTTATCAGCATCTGTATATATGAGCACACAGAGTGGACTAAACGTAGTTGTGGAGGCAGACTGTTCCACAGCCTTGGTGCCACAGACTGAAAGGCTCTGTCACACTTAGTCTTTAGTCGTGTACAGGGAACAACTAACACATCATGAGTCCGTGAACGGAGACAACGAGCAGCATATATTTTGTAAGAAGTTGAGATAAATAATCGAGGACGTGATCATTTAGTGTTCTGTGTGTTAAAACAAGAATTTTGAAACAAATCCTGAAATTTATTGGGAGCCAATATAAAGAAGATTAAATAGCAGTAATGTGAGCTCGCTTGTTAGAACATGTTAGTCGTCTGGCTGCAGCATTTTGTATAACTTGGAGGCGAGAACGACATGATGTGTCCAGGCTGGTAAACAGGACATTACAATAATCTAAACACGATGACACAAATGTATGAACAGTTTTTTCCAGTTCAGCCGAGGAGACCATATGTCACAGTTAGAAATGTTCCTTAAATGAAAGAAACAGGAACGAGACAGATTTTATCTGTGAGTTGAAGCCCAGAGAAGAATCAAATATTCCACCAAGATTTTGAGTGTTGGACTTAAAGTTGAACAAAAAGAAGCAAGAACCAATTTTATATTTGTAGTTCATGAGGAGCTATGATCACGGTCTCAGTCTTGTTGGTGTTTAAGACAAAGTATTTGCTACAGAGTGAATCAGTCCCCTGATTTAAGCAGTGCACTAGGGTGGACAGACTATTGAGCTGATGAGGCTGAATGTCAATGGCATAGAAATGATAAGAAATGTTATTAAAAGACTGAATAATGCCATCCGAGGGGGCTGTGTGGCAGCAATTTTTCACACCAGCCTATTAATCAATGAAAGACCAAGACAGACTTTTAATTCATTTGAAAGCCTGATGCTTAGCCTCGTCCACCCCAGCTGTAAAACTCAGAAACCAGTCTTACTTGTTATCATCTATCGTCCAACTGGGCCTTACACAGAGTTTCTCTCTGATTTCTCAGACTTTTTATCTGATTTAGTGCTCAGCTCAGATAAAATAATTATTGTGGGTGATTTTAACATCCATATAGATGCTAAAAATGACAGCCTCAACATGGCATTTAATCTGTTATTAGACTCAATTGGCTTCTCTCAAAATGTAAAAGAACCCACCCACCACTTTAATCACACTCTTGATCTTGTTTTAAAATATGGCATAGAAACTGAACATTTAACAGTGTTTCCTGAAAACCCTCTGCTGTCTGATCATTTCCTGATAACATTTACATTTACAATAATTGATTACACAGCAGTGGAGAGTAGACTTTATCACAGTAGATGTCTTTCTGAAAGTGCTGTAACTAAGTTTAAGAATATAATCCACCCACTGTTATCATCTTCAATGCCCTGTACCAACATAGAGCAGGGCAGCTATCTGAACGCTACTCCAACAGAGGTCGATTATCTTGTTAATAATTTTACCTCCTCAGTACGTACGACTCTGGATACTGTAGCTCCAGTGAAAACTAAGGTCTCAAATCAGAAGTCCCTGACTCCGTGGTATAATTCTCAAACACGTAGCCTAAAGCAGATAACTCGTAAGCTGGAGAGGAAATGGTGTGTCACAAATTTAGAGGATCATTATTTAGCCTGGAGAAATAGTTTGCTGCATTATAAGAAAGCCCTCCGCAAAGCCAGAACATCTTACTATTCGTCACTGATTGAAGAAAATAGGAACAACCCCAGGTTTCTCTTCAGCACTGTAGCCAGGCTGACAAAAAGTCAGAGCTCTACTGAGCCAACAATCCCTTTAACGTTTTTCCTTCCCACTGTCACCAAAGTGCTTGCTCATAGGGGGTCATATGACTGTTGGGTTTTTCTCTGTATCTATTATTGTACGATCTACTGTACAATATAAAGTGCCTTGAGCTGACTGCTGTTGTGATTTGATATATAAATAAAATTGAATTGAATTGAAATGAAATTTAAAATGGGTAGACAGGCTGCACTCTCCCATAGACCTGTCACAGCACTGACAGCCTAGAACAGCATCATTGAAGTCTTTGTTTCTCTCCCGGAGTTATGAATCAATCCTCAAAAACTAGTCCCTTATTTCCTGAGTGGGGCAAAACTAGCATAAGCCAGAGAATAAGCAGCAGTGAAAATATCTGCACTGACAACGTGCCAACTACAGTCATACCACATGTAGGAGGACCTGCAGTCACTGTGTTTAAAGTGGACATGAAACAGTACCTGTATTAGGTTTTATTTGAGATGTACACATGATGTGATCATCACTCTTTTATGCAATATTAAGGTGTGATTTAACCACAAGTCTCTCCTTTTCCCAGCCCAACAGTTTACAACATAACAGGCCTGTGTGCAATCAACCCACCTTTGTCTACAACATGTCTCAAAGCCTCTGTTTGCTGCCCTGTAATCTTTGTGCCCCACAGCTTTTAACTGAACTCTGCTTGGATTTTGCCTTTTTGCTTTTTTTCCACCTCCTGACTTCTGTATTCCTTCCCTGATCTGAAAGACAAAATCAGATTCATCTAAAACTCAACACTTCAACACCGACCTGCTGGATGATTCACTAACAGCCACTCTCTTCTCTGGCCCTTCGTAACACCTTTCCAAGGTCCCCAGATCTTATGGGGAATATAAAACATCACCACTGCTGATTAAGTGTATTTCTAATTACTTAGTTTCTAATTAGTTGAGTTAGTTTCTTAGCACGTCACTACAGCCCCCTCAGACTGTGTTTTTCTCTGTCTAAAGATAATTTTGATAGTGTGTGGATTTACAGAGCTGGAGACTTTCTTTTTGCCGAGGTCATTAATCATGTCAAACCGCAGACACACTGACAGACTGAGAAGACCGCTCGTGAAAACGACCAATCTGTGGATCCACACACGATGAACACACAGAGTGGAGTCTGTAAACAAATCTAACAGTTAACCTGCAACACAGGGTCACGTGCCTCCCTCAGTTGGGAACTCTCCTTAAATAAAGTACTGGAACGCACCTCGCGCTTTATGGCAACTTGGCTCCGCCCCCACACGTTAGTAATGTCACGTAGTGTCGGGTCGTTGGTTTTGTCACACCAGCCCTCATACTTTCACAAACACAGTCGCTCTGTGTGAATCAAACCGCAGGTTCACAGTGTGCATTTTCACCCAGTCCTGTTACCCTAACATATTATCCCGTGTAAAAAATGTGGAACATTGCAGAAATCACATGCACGACAGGAAGTTGCATAAGGTGAATCTTTTAAAAGCCATGCAAAGACCAAAAGTACGTTTTCTCATTTATTTGATATTTTAACTATGGCTGAATATCAACATACAGCCCCATTACCTTAATTATATCTTAGTTGTTATTTGATTATTTTAAAAATACAATGTTGGGGAAAATCATTAGATTGTGCTCACTGTCCTCATACTAGCAAGGATGCCATGTGGCTATATTGCAAACTGTATGCTAAAAACTCACTGCTATTACTTTCAGTCCTGTTACTCATATAAAGAGTAGACTGAGTACCAGTTACAGGAGTGAGTAGAGTCAATGGATTAAATGATTTATTAATGTGAATATTTGTTGATTTTACTCTATTTACCTGATTTTTAAGTTGTACAGTTAAAATTACTCGAGTTGTTGAGATTTATGTTCAGTTTCGTGATATAAATAAATACTGATATGAAGTCAATGCAAAGGTGGAGAAAGACACACCATAATATCAAGGAAAGAAAAGAAACTGAACTGCACCTTGTTACCCCTCGAGACTTATTGGGACACATGTATGTGCAAAATGCATGAGAATCTGGGTTGTTGCGCAGAAGCTTCACCACTTGAAAGTGATCACTGTCGATCTGGATGATCTTGTGAAAGCCATCACACAGAAAACAAACTGCATGTACGGAGAATGTTCTGAGTGCAAGGATCTCTCTTCCCAGTCTCCATCCAGTACAATGCAGAGAGTCAAGTGACTTATCTCCAGCAGGCAGTAGTGGATTAGGAGCACAAGAATGACCCCAGTGGCAAAACATCCAGAGTAACAATCAAAAAAGAGACGAGGCTTGAAAGCACATGAAGACTTGATTCATGTTGACCTCTGAAAATGAGCTCTGAAAATATAGCACAGAGATACAAGCAGTCCACTTCAGAACATCACACCAGCACACAGATGTGCTTTATATACATACATCCTCCCATCCAACGTCCTTCTGCACAGTGTCCCCATCAAGACTTAATGGCCCACCAGCAATCTGGCAGCACTTGCCACCAGTGCTCAATTACATGCAGAGGGCACATTCACAATCCACTTTTGCAGTGATGCTTTCAATAGAGACAGAGAGGGAATTGTTTTATGTTTTCTACTGAACTGTTCAAACTAGTATTCACTGCTGGGACATGAAACGGCGAGCCACAGAAGGGTCCACTGGATGGTGTGGGATGAACCCTCAAGAGGACAGCACAGAAATAGCACCAACTGTCTTGTCAGCAACGGGAAATTTCAGATGCTGCAGAACTGTTTACTGTGTGGCACAATTTTATATGAGTGCTTGATGTTTGTTGTATATTAGCTGCTATGACAACTCAGATTCCCTCTGGGATTAATAAAGTCTCTTTGATTCTGAAAAGGCAGAAATGGCAATCAAGTTGTTTGAAGCAGTTGAGAAAGCAGTTCAGGAGATGCTAAAGATGGGCCATCAGTTCCATCCACTGAGGACACATCAGGCAGTTCTCATTTCCCAAGGAGAACTGACATACAGGGACGTCAGCTGCCAGTGCACAGCAAAACAAATTGTGACCTGTGAGTGCTTTAATGCAAAGCATTTCACATTCAATCAACAGACAGCACCCACAGCCACAGAAACTGTGGCAAAAAGGTCACACAAGTTTGTTTTCACAGAAAACTCCCACACACGTGCACACTAACATCCAAACACACTCAGGACATGTTCAGTACTGTTACCCAATATTCATTCCTTGTTACTTTCTGCAAATATGTTTGGTTGATCTTTCATCCAGTTGGTTAATAAATTACATGATAATAAATTTGATAAGCTTGAGGTTTGTGTCTACTTGAATTGATAACTGTGCCTCTGGATCGATATGATTTCTGCTTATATGGGGCGATCGTAGCTCAAGAGTTGGGAGTTCGCCTTGTAATCAGAAGGTTGCCGGTTCAAGCCCCAGCTTGGACAGTCTTGGTCGTTGTGTTCTTGGGCAAGACACTTCACCCGTTGACTACTGGTGGTGGTCAGAGGGTGGCGCCAGTGTCCGGCAGCCTCGCCTCTGTCAGTGCGCCCCAGGGTGGCTGTGGCTACAATGTAGCTTGCCATCACCAGTGTGTGAATGTGTGGCTGTGTGGCAGGGTATGCACGCTTGAAGTATGCATTTCAAGTGCGAATACGTCACCGCCACGCGACGACAGCAAAAAACGGCAGACGGGAGCTGCTGAAGAGTGAACTGTCAAAAGTAAGTACTGCTATAGATCATATAATATCCTTTAGTCTAGATTGTGTGCTCTGTATGTAGTTTTAGTTTGCATCATACTTCTGACTTAAAAGAGTGTGAAAATCATTAGATCTACTGGATTGACCTGTATTACTCGACACTGTTGAATGTGTTACACTGTTTCTTGACATTTCATACTGTTGAAACATGAAGAGAATGTGTCTAGACCTTGTGTCTAGGATAGGAGAGACGGACCACGTTCCATACGCCCACCTTTACAGAGAGCGGAAAAACAAGGAGCCGAGGTCATAACTTAGGCGCCGGGAGAGAGAAAGAATGTGAATGTTTAGGCTTTTACGACTAGGTGGGGGCTACTAGAGGCTATAAAAGGCTAAGTGACCCATCACCATTTTGAGTTGTATTATTGTATTATGTTTTTTTTTAAAATACCAAATGTGCATATTGGGCTTTCCAAATTAATCTGTTCGCTGAGTTGCACGAATTTTCACATTAAATTTGTCGGTGTCTGGTTTTCGGCGCATGATACTAACAACATAAGTTGAGGCTGAATTCCAGTGTGTCAGATGAACTGCTTCTAGCAAGATACTAATAATATACTACGTTGAGTCTAGTTGCAGCCCACGTTACCTTCCACATTTAACTTTGTCTAAGACTGGCTTCTGTAGCAATAAGATATTAGAATCTCTTTCGGAGATGCGGCCGTAAGTTCAGTACATTGAATAGAGGTTTGAAGCTGTTAATTTAACTTCAAGGAAAGAGAAAATAAAGACACTGGTATGACCAACTAGTGATGAAATAACAAATTTAGTGGTTAAGAGTCAAATTGTGAGACGTTTTCTGAACAACACAAGTGACTTACTGACGGAAAGAAAATTCTCTTTTGTGAGTTCAAACATGATCTTAAGACTTTGAACATGTGCATGTTGTCCTGTCAACTTGGTGGGTTATGAGTTGATTATATCATGAGGAAGAGGGGAAAAAAAAGGGGGGGAGAGAAGGCTGACACAGGGCCTGGCCCGGTGTTTCTCCCCTCTCTTTGTAACACAGCCAACACAACATCATTTTCCTGTTCGTACACTTCTGTTTGTTTTTGTTTTGTTAAGTTTTTTGTTTTTTCTCTTTATGTTTAATTACAGGCTGCTTTGCCGGCCCTGGAAGCCGAGGCTGACCTGGACTCCTGCTCTCCCCTCTACGTGACCCTGACCAAATGCTGCAACAGCTGGACCCACAACAACAACCTGAAAATGTCAGCAGTGCTGCAGGAATGCGATCTCATGCAGCAGAGACGGAGAGCACTAAACCTAAGGCCCGTTTCACTACACGGGGGAAAATTCTCCAACAGCTTCAGCTGACAGAGCTGTGACGAGACGCCCGCCAAGCCCGAATGAAAAGTAAGGCCGAACAAAAGAATGCTGACCTTGATAACTCTGCATTCACACTGTGCAGGACAGTGATGGACCAACACGGCAGAGAAAAGGGCGTGACCGAGACCGAAGGAGCAACTGAGGTCAGAAGGCACCTCAGAATGGACAAAAAACAAGGAATTGTTTTCCTTTTAAAATGATGACGTCATCTTGCTGGTGATGGATGCTCGAATAGGTCGCGCGTGAGACTCCATTATCAGCAACATCCGGTGTGAATGTGTGTGAATGAATGCATGTGACTGGACTGTGATGGACTGACTTGATACTGAGACAAAGACTGCACGGACGTTAGGATTAGTAAATGCTGACAAACAATTCACCCAGCCGACAAGAGAAGGGTGGATGCTTCGCTTTGTTTTGTTTTGTTTTTGCAGGAGCAGGAGGATAAGAGAGAATGGAGGAGGAGGAGACGGTAGCTTCACATGAGAGTGTGAAACTGCAGATTTAACCCTTTGGTTGCTAATTTTGAGTTACTGATGTTTGCATTAAGAAAACTGTGCTTTATTAGCTGTGTTTTGATTAAGGTATCATGTTATATTATTGGGAATGCCAAATGCTACAGTGGAGAAAACTTTTGAGATCACTTATGACTGGAATATGTTACTATTAACCATAGCAGGCCACTGTAAAAAGTTAATTACATTTTATAGAGGAAAATCACCAAAACTTTAACAATATTTATGAATAACAGGGGAATGGTAGACTTGTCACATTCAAAATAGAGATATGATGTCACTAACCTTTTCTCTTTTTTTGAGTCTGAACATCAAACAATGGTTTTATGAACATTTTATGACTTTATTTGTGTGCTTAATAATTTAGGTATGGTAAAACTTAAGCTTATGGTCAGAGAGTCCTGAGCATGATATTTTAAACGAAATTTGCATCACTAGAAGAACAATGGATAACAACATTAGATTATCAAGGCTAGGGAGAGAGGTGTTTTGGTTTTCTGTCTCTTACAGAGAAAGGAACAGACACCAGACGAAGTCACGGAGATATGAGGAGTTTTCACAGCAGAGACAGACGTAGGGACTGCCGAGACAGCAACTGGGGTCAAGTGTCATGGCGTTTGGGCTCCTCGAGAAGATGGATCCCATAAATACAGCAATAACCAGGAAGGGGTTGGCGAAAATCTAGGAACACCAGACCAACGGGGTTCGAGAGGCTTTTGGCAAAAAGGGGGACACAGCGGTGACCCCGAAATACGCAGATCTTTGTTTGAAATCGGGGCAGAATGATCCCCTGATCTGTGCAACGACTAAAGGGTGGTCTAACCCCGGAGGTCGAAGAAAGAAGCTGAGAATCACCCGACTGAAAGATACTGGTAGCTGCAGCAATAAAATAAAGGTTAAAAGCTCCTTAGACAGAGGTTCTAGTCTGAGTACATTTGAAAGGTATAAGGTGGCACCAAAATGGGGGTGGGAAACTGGAGCACCAAAATAAAGCTGTGGGAGAATTGGGGAGTAATGGGAGTGTCATCTGTATTTTGTTCTTGTAATCATAGTTTTTCTTGCATCTGAACTGCTAATCACAGAGGTCATCCTACATATGGTCGACCCGTTAAAGGGGGACAGAGGGCCTCAGGACCAAGAAGAACGTGGACCTTGCGACCCTGGAGTGTATGTTGTAAGTGATCTCTTTGAGAAAAGAGATCAAAGGGGCAATTGTGAGATTATTAGTAAAACACATGTTATTTTATGCCTGTAGTCAAGGTAGTTGAATTATGTTAACAGCTGTAGGACATATATTATCCTTTAGTTTAGATTGTGTGCTGTGTACGTAGTCTAGTTCCCATCATACTTTTGGGTTAAAAGAACATAATCATTTTGTAGTTCATTAGATAAGTGTGCATCACTCTGTACCCTTGATCTGCTGTGAATGTGTTACACTGTTTCTTGACATGTTTTACTGCTGAATCATAAAAAGAAATGTTGTGTGCAGGAGACCTTGTGTCTAGGACAGGAGAGACGGACCACATTCCATACCCCCACCTTTACAGAGAGCAGAAAGACAGGGAGCCGAGGTCATAAGTTAGGCGCCGTAAGAGAGAAAGAATGTGAATGTTTAGGCTTTTTATGACTGGGTGGGGCCACTAGAGGCTATAAGAAGCTGAGTAACCCGTCACCATTTTGAGACTTGCTGTGACCCTCTGCAGGCAGGTCTCCCAATCATGATGGTTCTTATGCTCTTAAGTGTTGAATTGTATGGAAATAAAGTATTGTTGATTGAGCATTTATACACAGAGTATTGTCCTTCCTTCAGCCCAAAGATTAAAAGAATTGGGAGATTTTAACAAGTGCCATTTCTGGGAGTATTTTAAGTTGCTATACATCAATACAACCATTATATCCCAAATTTTAATCATATATATGCATTAAGTCATCAGTAACTACATAAATTGCAATAGTGGTATTTTTACACAACTTTCTAGTTAAAGTAATTTCAGAGGTTCATCCCTGAAAATTGTAAATGTAAAAAAGTTGCATAAAACAGTTTCCAAATTAATTTTGAGTGTCTTCATAGTTTTATTTTTGAGATACACCAATTTGTATATACTGCAGCCACCAACTTTGAAATTTTCATTTACATGACTTATTTAAACATTCTCCTCTTGAATGCAAAATTCTTAAAAACATCTTTTATCCTTTAAGAGTAAATAAATCTGAAAGCTGTTCCATCCTAAAAGAGTACAACAATGTGTAGTTTATGATGTTCTAAAGGTTTCAGCATCTTTTTGAATTTGTCACATGTGTGGAAAGGTATGAGTGAGCCTTTGTATCATACTGTGAGTGATGCTCGTCAGCACACAAACCCAGAGTTTCTCTACAGGAACACAGAGAGAGTTATTCCCTGTACTGTAAGGACACATTCAGCATTGTGCAGTAAATCCAGATCATCCCAGTTAAATGATTACATGGATGTGAGTGTGGTCGTCAGAGCAGCACTGATCAGTGTCAGGTTATAATGACCAAGGTGTACACAAACACTAAGTTTGAGTGTGTGCAGTGAGACTTCAGTCAAAGCATTTAACTGAGGTGTGAAAAATAAGCTGAACTCTACAGCTTGTTGTGGTCCCCTGTGGCTTGACAGCCTTCCAGCTGTTCTCCAGCATTTTCATTTACAGTCATAAAATATCTCCACATGTTGCTCCTCTTTCTCTCTCTCTGCAGTCCAAATGCGTCTTCTGAGCGCATCTGAGTCACGTGACGGCACAGTAACAAATCCCAGCAGGGCAGGAAGAAGGGGGCGGAGCAAAGTGCGTCTGCCGCATAAGAAGAGGTGTTCACACAGACAGAGCTGCTTTTTCATCCACAGCGAGTAAATAGTGAACCTCCAGGAGAGAAACAAACTAAAGTATCGATCATATACCACTACCAACGTTTGGATCGATATCGGCATCGATCTGCACACCCTTGTCTCCTGGATCGTAGCTGAGATCAGCGTGAACCACGTGGGTCTCTGCTCCCTGACCTGTTTCCTGTTTGGAAAGAGTTCCAGCTTCATCACGGAGTTTCTCTCGGTTTGTGGGCTCATCTAAAGGTAAGCACCGAGCTAACTTCAACACTAGATTTACTAACCCTGCACACATTTGCAGAAATCCCTTGAACCCAACACAGGGCTCGCAAAATCGCTAGCCCGACGTCCTGGGGCTAGCGATTTTTCCAGTCCGGCTACCAGAATCTATCCCTGCCCTGCCCGTCGGGCTATCATAGGAAGGAAAAATATATGTCAATGCTTTTGCATTCTTTCGGAAATGTAGCTGGGTAAATATGTCATTGGCATCCAGGGCTCGCAAAATTTCAAAATCCCTGGTAGCCCTTCGGGCAGGGACTCTTCAGTTTTTGGTAGCCCAAAATAAATTTAAGTAGCCCGAATAAAAAAGGGAGCATTTTTTTATGTTTTGTTTCCGTTACAATATTATACTTTAATGTATAATATTGTAACAGAAACAAAACATTAATCAAAAAATTGTTGAAACACAAATTACAATATTGTGTAGAAATTACAATCATCAACTCAAATACTTGGTTGTAATTGAACAGAAATTTCTATGAACTGTAAGAACTGTACAACAGGAATCAGTCTGTGTCAGATCCTGAATTTGAAATTTCCACTGAAATCACAGGTAAGAGGCAAGTGGAACCAAGATCTAGGCCATTTGCTTTTTGAAGTTTGCAAAGACTGCTAAATTTTGCCAGTGGTAGTTCACTCTTTGCAACATAGTAGGCTGTTCTAAACAGATTTTTCAGGTTGATTTTTAGTATATTATTTGCAGACTGAGCAATAATCCATTTCTTGTATTTCTCATGGGTTCTAATGGGGGCCTTTCTTAAAATTACTGGTCCCAGTAACAAAGGCACTTGTCAACTGAGAAATCGAGGGAAACCAACAACACACCCGGCAGAACATTATGTTATTTACACGGGTGCACATAAGTGGTCCGTATGTGCGCATTCACTGTCAAAATAAAAGACGCGCACCAGATAAGAAGTTGCAACGCGCGTTTGCGTCCATATAAAAGGCACTGTTTTTGTCCGCTAGAGTGGGATTTTCATGGCACATTCTGCACCACATCTCTGTGCGTTCATCATTTGTTTAAAGCCAGCTCACCTCCTGCAACCACGTTTCCTAGAATACGCGCTTCTTTTGTGGTTCGGACTCCATCTGACATTTCTTTGGAGGTGGAGGAACACCAAAGTAATTGCTTAAAGGAGCTTCTTCGACATCTTTAAGAGTTCTAAACAAATGTCTGTCCTCCTCCAGAAAATCTTATGGACGCAAACACGCGTTGCAACTTCTTATCTTGTGCGTGTATTTTTTTTTGACACCGATTGCGCACCTGCGGACCGCTTATGTGCAGCCCTGGTTATTTAGCTTGTCATATTCCAGCCACATAAATTCTTTTGTCCATTAAACCATAAAGCTGCACTTTCTTTTTGCCTTATAGTCTGATTTGTCATAACTTTTCCGTTTTGTGGTAAGCTTTTCTTTGGCTGTCACTTCTTCACCCTGACCGGTCTTATTTGGCTCAGCAGAACTAAAATATATATCCTGCTGCCTTTACACACGCACTCACATAACGCTCAGCGATTCTCTGCGCGATCAACCTCTCACATGTTTAAGCTTCCTGCGGGAGATTTCACTTGTCATGTTTGCATAGTAAACTAACGATTGATAAGACGATGTCAGAGGAAATTATCGTCACTCACCAATCAGTTCTGTCACTCTCTATACACAGTTCGCGCGATTGCAAAGTGAAAGCAAAAAAACAAGCGCAAATTCAAATGCGATTTCAATATGTCACACATAGGGCTGCTCGATTATGGCAAAAATGATAATCACGATTATTTTCACTGAAATTGAGATCTCAATTATTTGATGATATCTATTTAACAATAAAAATGTACTGAATAATGGCTTTAAAGATTGTCAAAAACAGTATAAAATAATGTGCAAATACCGATAACGGTGCAAATGTTTGCAATATAAAAAATAAAATGTAAACATCTATGTTTAGTGAACTTTGCCATGTCGCTCTGTGGTGCAGCTACGACACCAAAGTTTACACACTATGTCTACTTGATCCACGTCTGACTCCGCGAACCCATAATGTTTCCACACCACTGAAGGGTTTTTTACCTCTCTTTTCAACCAACGGCAGTCACTCTCCTCTCCAAATAACTTCTGTTAAAACTGCACATCAACTTCGTAACAGTTGAAACTGAACATAAAAAAGTAGGGCTGTGCGATATGACCAAAATCTCATATCCCGATATTAAGACATCTATCGTCGATATAACGATATAAATTACAAAAATGTAACATTTCCTGTAAATTCTGTGAATCTCGGGCATCTTGACTTGCGTGAAGTGTTTCCAGCTGGGCGTCGTGTACCTATACATTTTTAGACATAAGTTGTAACAGCCGCCGTTTTCTTTGTGAGTATTTATTACACAACGTGCTGCGGGGAAAAGCCTGTTCTAACCTTTGTTTTAAGTCTAAGGTTTATTTTTTAGCACCTGACGGTTCTTATTTGATTCTCATCCGTTAATACTCTGCATCTTTCATGTGACTCATTTTATTTTGAAAAGCCTCAACAGGATCTTGACCTTTATTGTGAAAGGTTTATGTGGAAAATAAACAAGCGGACACGCCGTGGTTTTACCGTCGTTGTTGCTAACGAAAATGCATAAAAAACAAGCGCTTGTTCGTCCGTAGTGTGGTTATATTAAATATAAGAGAAAGAGAGAACTTTAAGAAATTAATATAGCCACTACAGTGACCATCAAAATGATGAAAACAATATTGCCATAAACAGTTTATTTTGCGACACCACGAAACAAACGATAGCGTAAAATGAAACGATAGACGTTTTTATATCGTCATCCGATATATATCGTTATATCGAATAGCCCTAATAAAAACAATAAATAAACATAAAAACAATAAATGCCTCACATTTTGTGGTTGCCGCAAAATGTTGTATTGCTTGAAATTCTCCACCGATGCTCGACACTCCGTGTATAGAGCAGGTAGTGCAACAATAGAAAAATAGTTGCGGGACGGCACTGCGTTTGTCTAGGGTGTTGATCATTTTCCTAAATCCCTCGTTTTGCACAGTGTTGATATATCTTTAGTCAGGTGATGAGTAATAGCCTCCGTAATTTCTTTGTGCCTGCGGGAGTTCGACGTGTATCCGGTTGTTCAGTGATGACGTGACGAATCCTACTTCCGGGCCTAAAGTAGTCTGCGTTTAATATGGCTTTTGTGTTGTTAACATGTTTAATGTTTTGTATTTTCTACTATTTAATCTCAAAAAGCTCATAAAACAGTCAGTGATCACTGTTGACCTCCCTCGGCTTTTATTACCGCTAATCATTTATTTAAGCTCAGTTTTTAAAACCTTACAATGTAACTACAGCACAGCCCATGCAGCAGTATATGAATGACTAACCTCGTATTGTGGATGGATTATCTCACTTGTTCTCCTGGCTTAAGTTTAGTCCTTTTACAGCATCCTGCCATGCGATTACATTTGTTCCTGACCACCGAGAACACTCATGTTAACTTTTATCAAGCGGAAAAAAAGTTAGCTTGTTTATATTACGCTAACATAGCTGTGTCGCTAGCGGTCACGTAGCACATCATTATATACCAGCTAGCCAAACTTCAGTAACCCTACAAACGTCACTGCTGTTTAGTTTTCTGTCTTCATTTATGTTGGAAGTGATAGCAGAGCTGTACGTTTGAATTTGTTTCGAAAACCCCGCAGTCAGGACATGCTATATTGTATTTAGATAGAAGCTAGCGAACCAACTTCCTGCTAACTTCTAACGCCGTTAAATGTCATAAATTCCATTTTCATGGATGCCTAGATGTTAAACTCAATTGTTACACTTGGTAGAGCAGAACACTGATCATTTTATTAAAGATGAAAGACTTTAGACAGTTTTTCAACTCTCAGTAATGCCACAGTGATCGTTTGATATATGGACCTGCAGCGGAGTTTAGGCCCAGACACGGCCAGTGACGTCAGACTGAACAACCGGACAGGGAAGCGCTGTATAAGGTTCCCGTTATTGATGTTTGGGTGGTTATAAATCGTGTCTTAAAACCCACTTTTATTCCTTGGCTTTTAACCTCAGTGAGACTTAGTTTCTCTTTTAATTGAAGTAGTTATTTAATAAATGATTTTACTCTTCTTTTATTTGGTTTTTACTTATATCTAATGTAATTTTATTTTACAGTTCTAATGTACAGCACTTTGTGTCAGCTGTGGTTGTGGTTAAATAAAGTTGATGATGATGATGATGATGGTTGACCAGGACGGATTTTCTCCTGTCACTTTCTCGTCATCCCTGACGTGTTCTCCGTTGTTTTTTCCCTGCCAATTTGAGCATCACAGCACAGCTTCTGTATCATGTGGTATAAGGCTCCGCCCGTGCATTTTTTGAGCAGGAAGAGTGAGCGCTTGTTTTAATGCAGATTACGTCTCCGATCAAAATGCGGTACAATCGTCATCGTCTTTTTTTTTTTTTTTTTTTTAAATCGTTGTCATTTGGAAATGAGGTCGCACATAAGTATGAATCGAGATCGCGATTTTCTAACGATTAATCGTGAAGCCCTAGCAGTTAATAAGTGCAATAAATATATATATTGGAAAAGAAAATCGTAAGAGAATCGTGATTTCAATTCTAAGCAAATCGTGATTCTCCTTTTATGCAAAATTGTGCAGCCCTAGTGTGTGTGTGTGTATATGTATGTGTGTGTATGTATATATATGTATGTATATATGTATATATGTATATATAGGGAGAGAGAGAGAGAGAGGCGGGTGGGGTAGGGGAGGTTATTTAACAGAAGCCAGTTTTTCTTGTTCACTACAGAGAATCGACTCTTGCGCACACACCGAACGTGAAAGAGGCGGCCAGAGCGTCAGGTTCACATGTAAAGTCAATGGAAAGAGAGTGATGACACGCGATTGCGCATCCGGCGAAAATGCGGAGGCAGATTTGCGTCGGGAAAACGCCAAAACCCGTGAAACGCGCGTCAGTGTACCGCGTGGGGCGCGTTTGACTCGCAAAACAAAACCACGCGTGTCAGATTGTGTGTTGCATTTTGTGCACACGCTCGAGTCGGAAAATATGAACTCCGGTGTCAAATCGCGCCCCGACAACCAATCAGGAGCCTGGTGACGTGGCTGTAACTAGGTCAAAGGGGCAGATCCAGTCACTCACTAAGGAGGAAAAGCTCATCAGTGCCGTGGCTAATCATCCAGAGCTAAATTATGCTAGTTGCTACTTCTACCGAGACAGGAATAAAACGGACCTAGCTTGGAGGCACATTAGTGAGGAGATTGGGCAACCTGGTAAGTTCATTCATTCTGCTTTTTAATTTCCAGACTGACCCAATGAAACCGTGCAAAAGCTAGCAAGCCCGCCTACTGTCCCGATATTTTCCAACTGATGTACAAATACCTTTCCGCTAACAAGATAATGTGTTTATTCAGAGGACATCTGCAGCACAACACATCTGGCACAACTTCCTCCCACATTTCCGGTCCACGCGCGTGGTAAGATGCAATTTTGAGGCGCGGTGGATTTTCCCTGGACACACGTTGAGGTGCAAATGTGCACGCGTGACATTAGGGGCGTTTGGGCGTTTTCGCTTGCCTCTATCGCGTCCGGTGTGAACGCACCGTTAGAGCAAACTTGTGAACTTCACATCACTACCAGCCTCGTCTTTAAAACTAGTGTTAATGGAGGGAGTTTTTTTTTTTCACAACTGCATTTCACACTGTACCGATCCTTTTATTTGCTGTTTTTTCTCCTCGTACACGTCTCTGAAACATCCAGAGTACGTTCTGTGCTAATCTCACTGAGCAGGTGTACAGGCACAGCCAAATGTCTCTAATCTTTGCCCTAGAAACAAGTCTAATATTTATCTGTGTCTGTAAGCGAGTTTGCATTGACCCTCAAAAGACTGAATGCCAACTCTCATGAGCACGTTTGCAATGTGTGTATGAAAATAAGTATAAATACTTATTTAATAAAAGCTCACAAAATACCACTAATAAAAGGCCGGTTAGAATAATGTATTTCCCACAAATCACTGCCTCTATTTGTGTCTCTGTCACTGCAGGACCAACGTGGATCGAGAAGTCAGCGCTCTCAGGAGGCCGACAATTTTATTGAAGAAAGAAGTGGAAGAAAAAAATACAACCGTGACGAGTTTGGGAAAGATTTTACTGTGAAAGCTTCCCTAAAAATGCATCAGGTCATCCACACCGGAGAGAGACCGTTCAGCTGTGGAGACTGTGGAAAGTCTTTTACCAGGTCTGGACACTTAAAAACACACCAACTAATCCACACTGGAGAGAGACCGTTCAGCTGTGGAAACTGTGGAAAGTCTTTTACCGAGTCTGGAAGCTTAAAAAGACACCAACTAATCCACACTGGAGAGAGACTATTCAGCTGTGGAGACTGCGGAAAGTCTTTTACGCACATTTCACACTTAAAATCACATCAACTCATCCACAGTGGAGTTAAAGCGTACACCTGTGATCAGTGTGGCAGAGCTTTTACTCACAGTAACAGCTTACAGAGTCATCTAGTTACCCACTCTGGAATTAAGGCGTACAGCTGTGATCAGTGTGGTAAACAGTTTACCACAAACACAGAGTTACGACGTCACATGTTTACCCACACTGAGGAACGACCTTATAAATGTGACCTGTGTGAGAAGACTTTTAAATCTCCACGTTACCTGAAAGCACACCAACAGATCCACACCAGAAAGACTCTACAAGTGCAGTTACTGTGAGGTATGTATTTATATTTTTATCTTGTCAGCCCGACTGTTTGAAACAACTCTGCTCATCGAATTGTGTTAGCATGTTAGCAATTCTACTGGCAGCTGTGAATGATTATTCAGACTCTAATCACAGGTTTTTAGGGATAGTGTTTGAGAATTGTGTTATTGTTATTGTAGCATTAAACTAGTATTACTTTAATGTTTTTACTCTTATCGTTTTTATAGCACATTAAATTGAGCTGAGTGCGATAATGTAAACAGTAAAATGTAATTGGACTTTGGCAGAGATGCTCTTTATTTCAGGTGACGTTCAGGATAAAAATGTTAAAGGACTGACTTACACTGTCTTTGTGTTTTTGTTTAGAAGCAGAGCGACACAGATGGATCAAGTTCTCAACCCTGTCATCGCTGTGTGAAAGACTTTTGTTGTGACCTTTGTGGAAAGACTTTAAGTCATTGAAGGACTCTGAAAATACATCAACGTAGACACACTGGAGACAAAATGAACTACTGTAAAGAATGCGGGAGAGACTTCACCACTTCAAAGGACTTCAAACAATATGAACTCCTTCACAGTGGCGTTAAAAAGCATGTCTGCGATCAGTGTGGGTCATCCTTCATCAGTGCAAGTCAGCTTGAAAAGCATAAACGAGTCCACACATGAGAGAAACCATACAAGTGCAGACACTGTGACAAAACCTTTTCACAATCATGTGATCATACTAAGCATGAACGCAGACACATGAAAGAGAACTTCATCTGTGAAAGAGTTTGAGTATTCTCAGTTCATACTCCACTCAGAAACGATTCCATGTTACAAATAAACTGTTACGTCTTGATTCCTGCTTTTACGTTAATCTTGTAAACAGTACATTTGCATAACGACTGAAACCGGCCCAATGAATGAACAATGGGCTGTGAGGTCAATTTCTTCATCATTAATATGCAAATTCTTATGAGCATTGATCAACAACCACTGGTCAATGGCCATGAGTACCATTCACAGAGTAAAAATTTGCATAATGATAAAATGATAAAAGCCCCAAAATGAAAAGTGTGCACTGAGCCTTTTACTGCACTCATTCCTTTGAATAAACACTCATACAAAAAAATAGCAGATATCCTGATGAAATATAACCAGTGCTACAATGCTAAAATGTTTTAGGACATGGCATAGAGCCTTTTCACCATAAAATACTAAAGTTTAAGGTGTGTGTCAGGTTTAGTTCTTGAGACACTTTTTATTGTATGCAGATTGCCATACTGCCAGGGCACAGTGTTCAATGAAAAGCAGGTCAGCCTGTGAAGATGGATTTGCCAATATTAAATACATAATACTGTATTTTTTACTGTTAAAAGACATAATGTATCACAGAAGATGTTCAAAATGTTCATGATGAAGGCATAGACAAAAGACTGCAGACAAGAGCCAGATGACTTTGTTTTTTTTATTACTGATTACAGTCTTCATTATTTTATCATTTTTATCTTTTTATTTATTAAGGGGTTTTTTTCCTCACAAGGTTCCATAGTTAATAGTGTATAAATTCCTTTTTGGGAAAATGTAAAATTTGCAGTGTCTGTAAATCCAAATTTGAAAATGGAGTTGCTTGGCTTTAAACCAGATAACCAAATTTACCCAGTATAGGTGAAATTCTGTATTAATAATTAATACTTCATTGTATTTTTTTAATAAATGTGTTAATAAATATCATAAGAAACAGTTTTTATCTAATCAAGTTCCATTGCTTTCTGACCTTTGACCTTTAGCTGTGTTTTTCTCTGTCCCAGTTCTTTTCTCCCATCACTGATAGAGCAGGTGTAGGTGCCACTGCCGCTCAGTTCTGGTTTTCTTAGAGTGAGGCTGAAGTCTCCTGTTTCCAGAGCATCAGACATCATTGATGTGCGCCTGCTGTAACGCTGGTTTTGCTCTTTAAGATCATCTCCTTCTTTTAGTCGCAGGTGGACAGATTTGGGATCAAGATCGTTATGAGTCCACATCACTGTGGGATTCTTCTCAGGAATAACACCCGAGTACTGGCAGGGCAGCAAAACAGATGTTGCCTCCTTATAGACTTCCACCACCTCAGCCAAGGCATGCTGGGAAACTGTGAGGACACACAAACAGGTCACAAGTATTTAATTCAATTGTGGACCAATAAATCATGGTTGTCAGTGAGATTTTCATAGATTGTTAACATCACCAAACTCTACACCACTACAAGGTTTTATCATAATTCATTCAAATATTGTTGAAGCTATTACATGTAAAGAGATTGACACACACACCCTGCCAAAAACATCCTCCATGCAGGAGGTATAAGAAACTGTAGATATGTTGTTGAACCACAGATCTATTTCAATTATTATGCTGTATCTAGCCAATAGAAGCACTTGATCCTCCGTTAGTTTCCATCCTGACAAACAACTCACTACAAACCTTTGATTTTGCCACCTCTCTCTTTGCTAAATGCCTAGACTTCAAGTTATCCTGTCTACTTTCTTCAGTCTCTGATGTATTCATGAGAACATTTTTATTAAATCCAAAGAGGATGGCAAGAACAAACTTACACAACAGCACACACACACACACCAAGTTTCCTTTGGTCACATATGAAATGTGAGTTAGAGCACAAGCTCATCTGAAAGCCACCAAGAAGAATCCAGTGATTTGAAAGTTGCTGCTTTGGATTGTTAGTTTGATCTGAATCAGAATCCAGTGTTTGATGGAAATCTCCTCCTGCTGCACTTCAACACATTAAAGAGAGAGAGATGATGATGAGAGCAGAGAGAGGAAGGTGTACTTACCGTGCAGGAGGATCACAAACACCACAAACATCTTCATGTTCCTGTCAAACTCAGAGACTCTTTAAAAGCCCTTCAGGACATCAGCTCACAGCAGCTTCACTTTCCTCTGCTGATCATCTACTGACACTCTCACACTGCTCACACTGTCACTGTGAACCACACAAAGTTTCACACTTCAGTGAGGGAGGAGGTCTGTTGCTCCAAGTCCACATCATTCCAACAGAAACTTCAACCTCGATCAGATCAGGGCAGACTGTGAGGACAGTGAGGAAAAGCAGGAGAAACAGGCTCATGAAATAAGACACATCAGACAAAGGTCATTTACACTGAAGTCAGATCCAACTTTATGAAGAAACCAGCAATAAAATCTGAATTGTGTGGAGGAAAAACTTAACTTGACACTTTATGAATTTTGGTGTTTGAGCTAAAATATTTTCCCTTCACTGAGTTTACAGTTAGAGTCCATACAATACATACATGCAATAAATACTATTACTCATAATAACACAAAAGAAATACATTCAATTATTATTTTTTACTGTATAAGAGTGTTTTATAGCACTAACACTGTGATTTCAGCTGCTGCCACTAACTTTTATGACATGTCACATTCTCTTGTAAAACACACTCTTATCTCTTTATCAATAAAATGAACCAAACTTTAACCTTTAGGATGTTTATCCTTTGCAGTACTAAACCTAAGGTCTGCAGCCAGACCGGATGAATAATAACAGAAGCAGAGGATGAATACAGGACTCAGCTCAACTGTCCATGTAACCTGAAACTTTGTGTGCAGTCCACATCAGACACTGAGAGCGGCTCTGAGGCCCATTCATAAAGATCCATCTATTTTACACAAACTGAAGCTGGTTCAGACTACATCTGGAAATAAGTTATGAAGATTATTAATCACAATAACAGACTGAAATAATACATTTTCAACACTTTCAAATCTGTTTTGTTCAAACTCTGTGGATGCAAAAATGTAGAAATGATGTACAAAGAGTCTGTGATTAGATTCTTTGTTTGTACAATTCTGTTTTTATTATACAGTGGAAAATAAAAATACAGTCAAGATGAAACACATCAGTAAAGTTCAAATAAAGACATAAAAAATGGAGTAAAGGAGTTGTGAATGCTGTTATCTCTGAGTTCAGAGCAAAGAATCCAGCAGAGGAAAAACAGGAAGTGATGAACTCCAAATTAAAGCCAAATGGTCTGAAGCATTTATGTACGTTTTAGTCTTGCTTTAAATAACAGTAATAAAGAGCTGAATGTGTGATGGCAATGTTGAGATTAGCTCTATTTAAAAAAAAACCTGTAACTGTAAAATGAAAGAGACGGTTTCTTTGTAAAGAAAAAAACAAGCTGCGATTTGAGGTGTGTGTGTTTATGTTTCGAGGTGACCAGCAGCTGACTCCACCCAAAGGAAGTGACCTCACACCTGTTTTATTCAGTGAAACAGGATGATGAGAAGCATCTTTTTTGGTACTGTTCTTCTACACAGAGATTCTGAAAGGAATTTTGCTGGTTTGTTATTGTCCATATTTTAAGGGAGTTTTCTGTAAGATGGGAAAATGTTTTATTTTGTTTCTTTAAGTTCCCCAAGAAGAATGATGTTTTTCATAATAAATTTGTTAATACTTTTAGCTAAATTTTTATCCAGAAGTTTACTAATAAAAAACTTCTGAAACATTTCTGTCATTTTCTTAAGGATTTGGATTTGTACATAAAATCAATATCAGACTCCACCAACAAAAAAGCTCTCAAAACAATACATGTGTGTGAATTATTGTGTGTATTTATATAATCATTTTTTACCCCTAATTTTGTGTGTTCATGTTCTGTTCTCTTATATACTTTATATGTTTGTATGTTGTATACTCACTGTTTCTTCAATAAAGTTCCTAAAAAAAAGGGATGATGAAAAGCTGTGAGTGTTTAGAGATGTAAACACTAAAGAAGAACAAAACTGGATCAGATTAAAAGCTGTTTTTATTTTCAATTATTTAACAGGACGGCTCATATCAATAAAAATCAATATAAAACGATATAAGAAGGAAACCTGCCAGATTTGAGCTAAACTGCTCATTTCCATGTGTAGTCACTGGGCAGGTCACATGACTCTATCCAACAAAGACACACAGACACACAAGAAAAGCCAGAGAAACAAAGACAAATCCAAACAATCCATCATACTGAGTTAAAGTGATCACAGGTCTGCTTTGTTGGAGATGAGCCTTCAAAGTGGAACATGTGGACTGTTCCTTTATTACTACCACTGAAGGCCACGCCTCTCTGGTCATGTGATCATGTGGTTTGTAGGAACGCTCCTCTTCCTCAGAGGATCCACCTGTGCTTCCTCTCCTCTCTCCTCCACCTGTTACAGTGAGGGAACGTCCTCCATGATGGAGGAGCTGCTGGAAAGTGCTGAGAGTTTCCTCCAGAGTGAGACCTCTGTCACAGTTCAGAGGATCTACGGCAGCAGAGACCTTCATGGACACTAAAAGTCTCAAACACACAACAACAACATCACACTGACTCCACTCTGACATCACTGATCAATAATCAAAGAACACACAGATCAAACTGATTGATCAGCCATCAGAGGAGTCGGATCAATGGAGCTGCTTCTGTTCCTGATGTCCCCTGTTTGATCCTGGACCTGAACTCTCCCTGCAGAGGAGACACAACACAGTCAGACAATGAAGTTTCATTTCTAGTCAAAGCACCTCTAAAAACTAAAACACTGAAATTATATTTTATTCACATCAGAATTACATGTGAGAAGAAAATGTACAACCTCATTGTTCCAGACTGTCAGAATCAAAGAGCATCACTGACTCACACTGGAATGTGGCTGAATGTAAGTGAAGCTCTCAAATAACCGGTCAGTTTATGTCCCTACACTCACCTGTGGTCGTGAGCTTTGGTAGTGACTGAAAGAATGAGACTGCAGATACGAGTGGTGGAAATGAGTTTTAACCTGGGTGAGGTGTTTTGAGCATATATCCACCGGAAGGAGGCCCCGGGGAACGTCTTGGTGCTCCCCAGTCAAGCTGGAAGAGGTGGCTGGGGAGGGAGAGGGAGGACTGGGCTTCTTTGCTTAGGCTGCTGCCCCGGTTAAGAGGAAGAAATGGATAGAAGGTACTTAAAGATTAAGCTGTTGCTAATGTAAACTGTGGTACCTGGAGCTCCAGTTATTAGTGTCTGTGTATGATGATGAGTTTAGAAGTGAGAGTAGTCGCAAATTAAATTTATGGAAACGTTGCGTTAAAGTATCACCAATAAAACAGTATCAAGGCTACTAAGTCAGTTTCATAAATCTCATTTTCCCACTTGTTGATGCCCAGACTGGTTGAAACTAGATTTAGTTTGCTTGCTGTTGAAACATAATCCAACATAATCATTCTAACAAGTCAAACTCAAATCACAAGACAGTCAGATAGAAACAAACAAATAAACAAACCTTTGACTTTAAGCAGCACCGTTTTGTATCTGTAGATATTCCTGCTGTCAGCTACACAGTTGTATCTCCCACTGTCACTCACTGTGGGCTGTTTCAGGGTCAGACTGAGGTCTCCAGTTCTCAGCAGGTCTTCATCCATCTTCGTTCGGTCTCTGTAAACCTGGTGCTGTTCTTCAGGCCTCCAGCCGTTCTGATACACGTGAAGCTTCCTGTTGTATCTGTCCCTCCACTTCACTCTAACATCTTCAGGCAGGTTTTCTGTGGTTTTGAAGGGCAGCTGGACAGACTCCGCCCCCTCCTCCACCTCCACCTGACAGACTGAGAGGACACAAACACACCGTGAGCTAAACAGATGGCAGCAGCAGTTTGCAGCAGAGTTCTAGAGAAAGCTGAAGGAGAGAAGCAGACCACAGCAGGAGGTAACAGGACAGAGATCTAAAAAGTCAAAGCAGTTTTTAAAGATGTTGGAGACGATCAGAGTCTGATGGTGCTGCTTCACAGTCATGTCTCCTGTCAGTGTGGATCTACTTACTGCTGAAAGTGTTTGTGGACCTAAAATGAAACATTAGAGAGAAGAGTTCAAGGAGTTCTGATCACAGATCCTGTCTTCTGTCAGGATCGGTTTCTTTGTAGGACAATATGACTCAACACAGCAGCGGATTTAAAACACATCTTCAACCTGGAGCCTCAGAAACTGTCACACATCAAGGTTTCATTATTTCTACACATCACTAAGTCCTCAGGATCAACACAGCTCATCTCTACAGTTCTGTTTGAGCTGCTCTGTTGCACCAAAGAGTTAAATCAGCTCCACTGAAACCTGCTGATAATCACATGACCTCAGATGAGCTGCTTCCTCCAAAAAACTGAATGACTGTGTGGATCTGTTCATCAGTCATGTTGAACATGAACAGCTTTGCAGGATGAAGAAAACGGGACAAAACTTCAGTGTCTGAGAACAGAATCAGAGCCTGAAGTGAGAAATCTCTCCATGAGAAATCCAGACTGGATCAGACTGTCTGCTCCAACTGAGCTGTGTGACACTAAATGGTTGGTCAGATTGTGTTTACTGGGAGTGTTTTGTTGCTGTTTTGACTCTGAATCTGAAGCTCAGTTTGTCTCTTCTACCTTCACATTGTTCCTTAAAGGTTCCTTCATGTTGCCCAGCAACAACTCCAACTACAGCCTACCAGGCTTTTTTCTATATGGATTCACACCACCAACAGAAGTACTAATGCTTTAAATAATATAACAGATTAAGACACACACACACACACACACACACAGTAGCAGCACTGACCTCCGACTTTCAGATCCACTTGTTTCCTCATCAGGATATTTCCCTCCCTGCTGTAGACGGTGCAGGTGTAGGGGCCTCTGTCCCAGTCTGTGGGGTGTTTCAGGGTCAGAGTGAGATCTCCATTTTCATCATTCATCTCTGTTCGTCCTCTGTAACGGCGGTCCTGTTCTTCAGGTTGGTCAGAGCTGCTTGGATACACGTGAAGCATCCTGTATGAACTGTCCGTCCACTCAACTTTAGCATCTTTAGGCAGGTTAAGTGTAGTTTTATGTGCCAGCTGGACAGACTCCAGCCCTGAATCCTCCACCTCGACAAGAGGGACTAAGAGGAAAACAAAGCACAATGTGACAGACAGCAGCAGCACTGAGCACATTTTCTTTGGTTTTCTTTGAATGAATTATCTTTGACTGGCTCCACTCTGACATGCTCCACTTTCTTTGCGTTAGCTGGCTCAACATAACATCAATCGCATCAAAGCGCTTTATATTATAGGGTAGATATGTCAGTAATCATCAGTCATTATCAGTAATATCAGGACTGAGATAATCAACTTTCTCCATTATCCAGGATCTGAGTGTGTGAATCACTGAGGAGAATAATCGTTTGGCTTCATCCAGTAAGAATTCACTCAGTCCTCAAGTCCTCACCTCTGCTGTTTAGAACAGAGCTATTAATCTCACTCAATCTGATCAAATGCAGCAATAAAAAGGCAAAATTCTCCATTTGACCTATGAATACTTAATAT
Source organism: Pelmatolapia mariae (assembly GCF_036321145.2). Classification (NCBI taxonomy): domain Eukaryota; kingdom Metazoa; phylum Chordata; class Actinopteri; order Cichliformes; family Cichlidae; genus Pelmatolapia; species Pelmatolapia mariae. The sequence goes on from NC_086229.1 coordinate 14,487,177, forward strand.
CTGGCTACTTCCCAGTGTAACACTCAAGCGAGTGTAACCTTCGCTACACCTGCCAGGACCTAATAGACATCGGTAACCAGCACCAGTCTTGTATTTACGTGCATGAAAGCTGGTGCAACAACGGTACAATAATAAACAGTCAATACTCCCCGAACCTCAAGTACATGACAGTAAAATGGCGGCCTTTTTTTTCTACCGAGAGAGCTGACACTAGTGATCGTCACACCTGTGTACATTCAACCCAGCGACAATGTAAACACGGCACTCTCCATCCTGCTGAACAGCATTTATGAACAGCAGCGTGTCACGCTGACGGTGTTCACATAATTGCAGGTGGCTTTAATAAGACCAACATAAAGACTGTACTCCCAAAGTTCTATCAGCATGTCAAATGTCCCACCAGTGGAGAAAACACTCTAGATCATGTTTACTCCAACATCAAGCATGCATATAGAGCCGTACCCCTCCCCCACCTCGGTCAGTCCGACCACCTCTCTCTCCTGCTCTCCCCACCCTACACCCCCTCAGACGCACTACCACGCTCACCACAAAGACTGTTACAACCAGGCCTGAAAATGCTCTCTCCAAACTGCAGGACTGCTTCACAGAGACAGACTGGGACACATTTGAACACCAGGACCTAGAAATTTTGACAGGATCAGTACTGGATCAAGTTCTGTATTGGGAATGTGACTGTGGACAAAAGCATTCGGCTTTTTCCAAACCAAAAACCCTGGATGACCAGCGAGGTCTGCACACTCCTCAAAGCCCTTCAGGTCAGGTGACAGAGCTCTGTACAGGGCTGCTCCGCTGATCTGAAAATGGGGAATTAAAAAAGCCAAGACAGACCATAAAGGAAGCATAGAGTCCCACCTGTCCAGCAACAACACACGGAGTGTGTGGCAGGGCATACAAGACATCACAGTGGCAGTGGAAATAAATGGCTTCTTTGCCCACTCTGAAACACTACAACATCTGCTTCAGCCCTGCTCCCATTCTCATCCTCACCTGGTTCCCACACCGTTCAGACGGGTGTTTCTAGTAGTGTACTATGAAGTACCTGGCAAGGTGCTAAGAGCATGTACCCACCAGTTCACCCTCATCTTCAACAAAATCTTCAGCCTCTCACTGGATCATAAAGCCTTCCCATCCTGTCTAAAAACAGCAACAATCATCCCAGTGCAGAAGAAGTCTCCCATCACCAGCCTGAACGATTACCGCCCTGTGGCCCTCACGCCGGTAATCATGAAATGCTTCGAGAGACTAGTCCTTCAGCACATCGACCCCTACCAGTTTGCGTATCGCACGAACAGATCCACAGAAGTCACCTAGAGCAGCAGCAAAGCTACGTCCAAATGCTCTTCGTGGACTACAGCTCAGCTTTCAACACAATCATCCCGGACATCCTCATCACCAAACTGGTCACTCTTGGCCTCCCTCCTCTCACATGTGCCTGGATAAAGGACTTTCTTTCAAACCGGCCCCAGACTGTGAGACTCGGCCCTCATCTCCCCTCCACTTGCACACTGAGCACCGCTCCACACAGGGCTTCGTGCTGAGCCCCCTCCTGTATTCTCTCTACACCCACGACTGCAGTTTGACCCACAACAACAATCCCCAATTTGTATATTTGTACATTAGGGTTTTTCTTATACACTTCATACTGTGCACCTCGCCCCCTTTCTTTTCTCACATGTCTGCACTGAGTAGGAGACGCTCTGTATCTCACTGTACATGTGTAAAGTGACAATAAATGGAATTCTATTCTTTTCTAAGCAGAAACCAAGAGTGCAGGTCACAGCTGGTTATTATATTAAATACTTGTGAAAACCAAGTATGCTCTTACCTTTGACTTTCAGCTCCACTTGTTTCTTCATTAGGACTGTTTTTTTATCTGTGCTGTAGATGGTGCAGGTGTAGGTGGAGTTATCTCTGTCTGTGGGGTGTTTGAGGGTCAGGCTGAGGTCTCCAGGTTTCAGTGGGTCTATATTAATTACTGTTCGGTCTTTGTAACAGTGGTTCTGTTCATTAGGTTGGTCAGAGCCGCTCTCATACAGGTGGACTATCCTGCCTGAACTGTTCTTCCACTCCACTTTAGCTTTTTCAGGCAAGTGAATTGTGGTTTTGATGGGCAACTGGACAGATGCCACCCCTGAATCCACCTCCACCTGGGGGACTGAGGGGACAAAAAAGCAAAACATAAGCTGTACAGACAACAGCAGCACTGAGACCATTTTCTTTGACTTGATGAAGTTAAATATTTACTCTGAAAACATGTTTGGCTGGTTTACTCTGAAATATGCCCCAATGCTCCACTGCAGAGAGACACAGTGTTGGTTTCTGTTCACTCAGCAGCAGAGCGGACCATTTCTTAAAGCAGTATTAAATGTTATTTTCACATTTCCAGAGTCAAAACTTTACTTGATGTCTTTGAAAAGCATAAAAACGTTCAATGCAGGAAAATTTGAAGTTGTTCCTTGACTGGTTTCCTATGAAGCAAGTGTGGTGGTTATATGAATGTAGAATAGCACCACAAATGGGCCTTATGCTCTACCACACATACACACTCTCACAGTGGGGCCATTATAAGTTCATGTGAGACGTAAAACAGACAGCGAGACTCCTCATCTCAGGGAAGAAGGAGGGAGGACTTGGGATGTAAATGGTTAGGCATTGGCTAAGTAGAAAACACGGTCGTAATTCTCTCTCTCTTTCTCTCTGAAGGGAATGTTTTCAAGGATAAGCTGAACTAAAGGTACAGACTCACGTGGTGTGTTGAGGAATTTTCCTTGTCTGTGAGGCATATAAGACATGAGCAACCACGCCCATCTTCAGAGACTGCTTAGGTGTTTGACCAGAGCGTTTCTCTGTGCTGCAGCACGTCACCAACTTCAAATAATGCTCACCTTTAATTGAATTAAACAAGTTCTAAACTCCAGTCAGAGGTCCTTCTTCTCTGTTAACACGATTTTCTGCTTCAGGCCCTGAGCTCACTTACATTAAAGAGGGCATTTGATGCATCACGTGACTCTTCTGCACAAAGAGAACTGACTGAGCGGCACCTTCTTTGGTTAGAAGCCCTCGTGAAGATAATTATCACAGCAAAAAATACAATAACAAGAGTGGAGCTGCAAATAAGGGCGAGAGGAACATAGTAATGGACTCTCTACCAGTGCATTCAGCTCTGACACTGTCACATCGTGAAGGAGACGCGGAAATCACTTTGTTGCACAAATCAAAGTCAAATCAATTCTATTGATGGAGTATTGTGTGATCAATAGACTGATCAGTTTCTAATCTGTCATCTATCAGCTGGAAATCCAGCAGTGTCAAACAGACTTGGCAGCAGATTAGGACCAAACACAAACACATTGAGACTTTTTCTTCATCAGCAGTTGCAGGTAAATTGCAGCAACAATGCGACTCAGACAGTTTCTCTATAACTGCAGGGCTTCCTGCGCTGCTGTCAGTCAGATACGGATCAACAGGTTGTGGATAGAAAGCAGATTCCTTCAGCAGAGGATCCATATCACACTTGAAGCATGTCGTCGGGAAAACAAGCTTCACTGCTTGTTTTCCCGACGACATGCTTCAAGGGACACTTTGAGCCAATTTGAGCCTCAAACTCTGAACATAACCTGCTGCAGACCAGCTGATGTGTTCAGTTACCATGGTGATCTATCAGATTAGAAATGGTCAAAACTCTGGCTTTAGACTGAACAGACCTCAATAAAAACCCCAAAGTGTTTTAGTCCTTTAGAGGCAAGCTGTACTAACCTGAATTAACACATTAATAAATAATTTTTCTTCCACACCAAAACTTCAGGAATGAAAGAGAAATAAATTGTTGATGTTGCTATTTATAAATCAGATTTCCTCAGAAATATTGTTTCATGTCAAAATCATTTAATATTCCAGCAGCTTTATGTGGGTTACATATGTGGTCACTGCTCAGTATATTGATGCCCTGTTTGAATTTACAGATTGGTAAGCTGCTGCTTTCCCAGAGTGGATGTCAAGCTGCTGGGTTGAGGTTCTTTTAATATTGTAATTCGATTTAAAACTGGTTCAAATTTACAGCACAGAGCTGAGCACTAACCCCCAACCCTCTTAGGGTTGAAAATGATTTATTAAAGCTGTTAATATTTTTATATACACAGTGTGCTCAAATGAGATGGCGCTCTGTGTTTTGAGGGTCAAAAGTTCTGTTGATGCAGTAGCACAGAGGGTTTTGCTACATGTTTACACATCATACTGTTAATGGTTAGAAGGATACTCTCTGGGCTAAAAGGAGTCTGAACAGAATGTTCCAAACTAGATATGTAGGATCAATAGTACGATGATATTAAAATGGTCAAGGCTAGGCAGGGAGGTGTTTTTCCTGTCTTTAATTCCAGGATAAAGGAGCAGATAATGAGGTTGGGAGTGAGCAGGCGTGAATGGAGAAAACCCTCATAGGCAGACAACAGGACTGCCACATTGCATTCGGAAGAAGATAGCCATAATAATCATTTGTTATTGTCGCAGTATAAAACTGAACAGCCCAAATCAGGGTCAGACAGCTGTGTTCACATCGAGGTCCAGCGCTGTAAGTTTTAATTCCAATTGCAGAAGCAAATTTTTAAACATCTTTAAAACATCTCACTCTCTCTTTTAAACATCTTTTTAAAAGACAGAGATTTCTCCTGTACTTCCTTCTGAATAAATTCAGACATAACTAACCTGAGAGAACACTTTAATGTCTCCATTCCCCAATTCCCCACTCAAGGTGGCAGGGTTAGAAGAAAAACACACTCAACAACCTACCATTATTCTAACCCATACCATCTGCCACAACCAGCTGAAGCCACGCCAATTAGTATACATTCAGTTACAGCGTTTTACAGGCTTTGGCCTTGAGGTTTCATTGTTGAGTTGTGAATGCAAAAATAAAGAAATCAGACTAAAGAAAAGGTCACAACTGGGTGTCATATGAAAAAGAAAAAGAAAAAGAAATACTATTTTAGCTCTAAACTGTATCTACATCACTGACCTCGGACTTTCAGCTCCACTCGTTTCTTTATCTTGATGTTTCCCCCCCTGCTGATGGTGCAGGTGTAGGTGTTTGTATCTCTGTCTGTGGGAAATTTCAGGGTCAGACTGAAGTCTGCAGGTTTCAGAAGGTTTCTCTTCATCTCTGTTCGGTCTTTGTAATCCTGGTGCTGTTCTTCAGGCTGATCAGAGCCGTTCTCATACACATGAACCTTCCTGTTGTCTCGGTCTTTCCACTCCACGTTAGTGTCTTTAAGAAAGTTAACTATATTTTTGCAGGGCAGCTGGACAGACTCCAGCCCTGAATCCACCTCCACCTTTTGGTAATCTGAGGACAACAAATCATAAAAGAATATAAACTGCACAGACATTAACAGAAGCACTACTGATGGTCACATGACCTCCCTGTCCCCTCCTTGTCTTCTAGTCTCAGTCAGATTGTGTCTCAGTTTGTTCCTGATGTGTTCCTGACTCGTTCTTTGGTAACTAGTCTGCAGCATCCTGTAAAGTGCTGCAGACATGTTGGATGAAGAGCAGAAGAACAGACAGACTGAGCCTCCACAGTCGGCCATGTCTCACACACATCATCACAGAGACCATGAAGACCTCATGTGTCTGCTCTGAACAGTCAAAAGACCACCACAGGACACCTGTTAACCATCAGCATTATGGGTAGTGTAGTAGGAGACACTCACCTGACATGAAATAGTGCCGGAAATAAAATAGAAGACCTCCAGAAACCACAAGAAGAACCAGGAGAACCAGGAGAGCTGTGGCCCAGGATGGAAATGCTTCTGTAGAAAAATAAGAAAACAAAAAGAAAAAAAAACAGAACTTCTAATCTCTGACCTGTATCTACAATATTAACAACTGACCTGCATTTATTACACTGACCTTTGACCTGCAGCACTACTTTCTGTCTCAGGATGTCTTTGTCCCTGTAGATGGTGCAGATGTATCTCCCACTGTCTCTCACTGTGGGCTGTTTCAGGGTCAGACTGAGGTCTCCAGTTCTCAGCAGGTCTTCATTCATCTTTGTTCGGTCTCTGTAAACTTCATCCTGAGTCATGAGGTCATCATTTCTGTTAGAATACTCATGGACTGTGATGAGTCCCACTTCAGAGCGAGTCCACTCCACTGTGGTGTTCTTGGGCAGGTCAGGTTTTGTTTTGCAGGGCAGGATGACAGACTGTGACCCTTCCTCCACCTTCACCTCCACCTGCTGGTCTGAGAGGACAAGAAACCATAACATCAATTTTTGAAGTAGCAGCAGTCATATTGATGGTAATGTGAGCATCACTTGATGTCTACATTCCTTACCTCTGACTCTGTCGTGTAACCAGAGCACACATACACTGCTCAAAACAGTAAAGGGAACACAAAAATAAGACATCCTAGATCTTAATGAATGAACTATTCTTATTAAATACTTTGTTCTTTACATAGTTGAATGTGCCGACAACAAAAGTTATCAATTGAAATCAAATTTAGCAACCCATGGAGGTCTGGATTTGGAGTCGCACTCAAACTTAAAGTGGAAAGAAACACACTACAGGCTGATCCAACGTGATGTATGTGCTTAAAACAAGTCAAAATGAGGCTCAGTAGTGTGTGTGGCCTCCACGTGCCTGTAGGACCTCCCTACAATGCCTGGGCATGCTCCTGATGAGTTGGCAGATGGTCTCCTGAGGGATCTCCTCCCAGACCTGGACTAAAGCATCTGCCAATTCCTGGACAGTCTGTGGTGCAACATGGCGCTGGTGGATAGAGCAGGACATGATGTCCCAGATGTGCTCAATTGGATTTGGGTCTGGGGATTAGGTGGGCCAATCCATAGCATCAATGCCTTCATCTTGCAGTAACTGCTGACACACTCCAGGTATGCTAGAGGACTAGCATAGTCTTGCATTAGGACTATCCCAGGGCCAACCACACCAGCATATGGTCTCACAGGGGGTCAGACTCCGTCTCATGCTACTATTAGAGTGAGATCACTGCCAAAATTCAAAGGTAACCAAAACATCATCCAGAAAGCAGAGGTACTGAGAAGTGGTCTGTGGTCACTAGGGATGGGTACGGGTGTCCGGTGCCATCATAAACGGTAGTAACCAGACTGAAAAGCAGCGCACATTTCGGTGCTTTTTTTTGGTGCTTTTTTTTCCTGAGCCAATTCTAGCCAATCATTTTACGTTTCCGAGGATAGTAGGCGGGTCCAGGCACGTACGTTCTTTTAGAGCAGAGCTACAGATTAAAAATGCCCAAGGTGAAGCCATCAAAAGTCTGGCTGTACTTCACAGCAAAAGATGCAAACTCAGCAGCCTGCAACAAGTGCTTTAAGCTGATACTGTGCAAAGGAGGTAACACCTCGAATCCGATGACACACCTGGCGACGCATAGCGTTTTTTTTAAAAGCCGAGAAATGCGCCATGTTTGATAGCTTGCTGCGAGACCTCACACCGAGCACATCTACTGCGGGTGTGGTGCCTGTTATCGGAGTTAGCAACATCCCCCAAAAACCCGAAGGGTAGAGTCTTGGCCCCTAGCCCTGCCAGTGTAGCAGAAATGATGATGATGATGATGGCAGCAGCAGCCATTCTTCTCTGCGTGAGTAGCTTAATGTTGTTCGTGTGTAATTTACGTTGAGTACACTAACCACATTATTACATTAATGCATGTAAGGTGAACTAGCAAACACCATCATAGTTACATGCAGCTGTCTTCTTGTTTGATGGCAGATATTCCCATCACCCTGGCCAAAAAGGCTAAAATGACCAAAGAAAAAGTGGAAAACAGTTAAACATGAGAGGTTTTTGAACAAAGTTTGTGTTTATTCCATTGTTTAAGCACTGCTTCCAGCCAAGAGTGATACCATATATGCCCTATAGCTGCAGAAAAGGCTAACATTGTTATCTTTTTACAAAAAAACAGCTGAACATGAGAGGTTTTAGGACCAATTTTGTGTTCTCCATTCTTTAAGCACCGGTTTGAGCACCGTTTAAGCACCGCACCGTTTCAGAAGTACCGGTTTGGCACCGGTATCGGATAAAACCTAAACGATACCCATCCCATCCTAGAATTTCCACCTGTTGTCTGTTCCATTTGCTCAACAGCATGTGAAATTGATTGTTAATCAGTGTTGCTTCCTAAGTGGAAAGTTTGATTTCACAGAAGTGTAATTGACTTGGAGTTACATTGTGTTGTTTAAGTGTTCACTTTTTTTGAGCAGTGTATTATAATAATAATCTTTCACTGTATTTGTTTTGAATGGTAACTAAACTGGAACTGAGGAGATGATGCTACAGTTACAAACTACTAATCATATTGAAGGTTTTTGAAATCAGGCCCATAAAATCACTCATCCTGACACGCTTTTAAAAGAAATGTATAAGTTTCAGTAAGATGCAGTTATCTTCTGCTTTGTTGTTCATGCTTCTACTGAGGTCAGGTCTGAGCTAAATGATGCTACTGGTCTCATCAGTAATTTTAGAACACTCGAGGAAATAATTTGCTTCAGTTTGACCTCTGATTACTGTATTGTATTTGACCTGTAATTACAGCAGGTGTTGGGTTTGTTGCCGACCTTTGACCTGCAGCTGGATGTCTCCCAGTCTCCGTTCTTTTCCTCCAGCACTGATGGAGCAGGTGTAGTTGCCGCTGTCAGTCTTTGTTGGTTTCCTCAGAGTGAGGCTGAAGTCATTCGTGATTAAAGCGTAACGATTCATTGACGTGCGCCCTCTGTAACGCTGGTTTTGTCCTCTAAGATTGTCTCCTCCTTCTTGTCGTAGGTGGATTGAATTGGGATCGATGTCACTGCGAGTCCACATCACTGTGGTGTCCTCTGGTATAAAACCTGAGTACAGACACAGCAACAGGACAGACCTTTCCCCCTCATTCACCTCCACCACCACAGCCAGAGCATGCTGGGAAACTGTGAGGACACACAAAGAGAGTTATGAACCAATGTTTGAAAAGAAATACTCCCTTATTTCCTAAGTGGGGCAAATCAAAATAAGGTAGCAACTTCAAAAATATGTTCAAGGGAGTTGAAATCTCTGCATGCCAAGAAACTACAGACACACCTATTCATTTCAAAAACAAGCAGGTCTAATGAGGGATGATGTCCTAACCAAAACAACACAGTGTAAGTGCAGATTTTACAAATTTCTCTCTGAAGTAAACACTGCAATTCAGATGAATGAGAAGCAGCTGTAGGAGAATATGGTTTTCACATGGGTACAAACTCCACACTGTACCCATACTCTGCTAAAACTTGCTTGTTTTTGAAGCTTAAATACTTACGCATACGTTCACGTACAAACACCACTCCAGCTTTAGATTGTTCTCCAGTTATTGGGTTATTATTGTATAAGTCAACTTTTTTCATGTATGAACAAACTCTTTTTACTCGCTCAATTTTTGCTCTGCCCACACAAATCATACATCAAAACAGAGGTATTTTTGTAGGCTGTCAGAAAATGTGACTGTCTTTATTGTGGGAGTTACACTTTTTTGCCAAATCGTCTGAAAGCAACAAAGTCTACCCACTTTCTATAGAAATACAATGAAAATGCTATTTCAAATCAGAGCTTGAAGTCTCTAACAGGACAGGTTTTCGAATCGTCATATTGCCTAAACCATGTGATGTTTCGACATGAGCCTCCTGACCCTCATGATTCAAGATTTATTCATTTTTTCATATACCTTTTACCGTGTTGCCATGAATTATGTTTGTTCAGGGTACCAAATCTGTCCTCCTCAGAGGTTTCAAACTCTGCAAATGAAGCCTTTTTTTGTCTCATTATGTATCTTAGATAGATTAGCGCAGAGACAGGCAACTTGTCATGATTGTTCACCAAAGGCTGCTGATTCTTAAGGTGAAAAAACAGATATTGATAGCCCACATAGTTTACAAGTTACAAAACATTGTCTTCTCATCTATTTAGTTAGGGTATACATTTATAATTATTATTATTATTATTATTTATTAATTTATTCATTCAACACTTGAACATCCTCCATCTGTGTTTTTAACCCCAAAATCCATTGTTCATATTGTTTTTGACTAAAATAATAAAATTAAAAAACAAACAAACTATGGCCCACTCTGACTGCTGAGTGTACCTGCCTCTACGACAGGGATGGATGTCCACTCCAGTGCCTGTATAGAACACCGCGCAAGTTAAACCGTTTGAATAATGATCTTGTCATGTTTCTTATAAACTGTTATTATCACAAGGTTTTATAGGTTTTAGACCTGAGGTAATTTACATTACCTGAACTCAGATCATTTCAAATCTGTTGATCACCTGGCCTCAGTCACGAAGTCACGCCCATATTTTCCCTAGGTAGAAAACGTCTACTTTAGCATACTCATCTAGCTTCTTCAGGTGTTCGGTAGTTGTTTCTGGGTCCTGGACTGTCTCTGACCATCCATGATACTTTTACAAGTGTAGCCACTCATCATTAAATCGTAATATTCTGGCACCGCGCGGGTTTACCTGCGCGACTGTGATCAAAATGCACAGCTGCTGCAGGTAACACAGTCCCCGTTGAAACAGCGTCCAGAGGGAGTTTCTTACCGTTTATGAGGAGCAAGAACAGCAGCAACATCCCCATCCTCCTGTAAAAATCACTAAATCCAGGACAAAGTCTCGATAAATCCTCTGCTGACCGAACGATCCGACACCTGAACACACCTGCAGCTACTGCTAACACACAAAGGAGCGGTTACTTTCTGTTTTACAGGGAGCATTCTGGGCCAGAGAGAGAGACCAGTTGACTCCGCCTCCATTACAACCAACTAGACGTGGAAGCAGTGACGTTTTACTTTAGTGAAAAAGTCAAAGATGAATGTTGTTACATTACCGTTCATTTTTTGTGGGTTACAACAGAAAATGATACATTTATTTAACTCACGTGTTATTTCAACTAACTGAGGACATGTTGCCTGATAAGTATTTGTATCCTCTTGTGACTTCACTGTCTAAAGCGCTAACACCTCCAAAACATCAGGAGTAATATGTCATTATAAGAAGTTTTTGTGAACTAAAAATCAAGAAGGAGGGATACTGTTTGTTTGCGATTTAGACAGCCCAGTGCGTGCTCCAACACAGGGGAACCATTCTGTTGGGGATACCTTGGCACAACATTTGTGTGTCCCAGACTACTGTTAACAGCCCATACCTGATCTAATTTTAGATCAGGTATGGGCAACTCCAGACCTTGAGGGCCCGTGTCCTGCAGGTTTTAGATATCACCCTGGGTTAAAACACCTGAATCAAATGATTAGTTCATTACCAGACCTCTGGAGAATCTGCTGACCTTCTGGGATTTCCAGAACCATCACACAACCATCTCTAAGGTTCGCAGAGAATGGTCCAAATAACATAACCAATGAGCAGTAGGTATCTGGGAGAAAATGCCTTGTTGATGTCAGAGGTCAGAAGGGGTGAGGTCACTAACGTAAAGACTGCTGAAAACACTTAATGGGGAGAGGGTTAGTAGCTTCTCAGTTTTATTGGAATTTCGGGAAGCTGTTCTGCCGGATAGGGTTAAAATAGGATGCATGAGTTTTCCTGTTAGAGCCTACGTGCCGCCGCCCCTCAGGTGCTATAAATACCAAAAATACGGTCACATTGCTGCAGTTTGTAAAGGGAAACAGAGATGCCCCAAGTGTGGGGGTGAGCACAGATTTGACGAATGTGGGGATAACGTTCAGGAGAAATGCAGTAACTGTGGGGGGCAGCACAGGGTAAGTTATGGGGGGTGTGAGGTAAGGAAGAAGGCCATGGAGGTCGAGCAAGTTAAAGTAGCTCATAACGTAAGCTATGGAGAGGCTGTCAGAAGGGTTCAGAAAATGAAGGACGGAACAGGAAGAGTCCAGTCATCGGAACAGGTGCAACCGCATGGAGCTAACCCTGGACTGACAGTTGAGAAGATGATTTTGTTCATGCCTATGTAATAAATTGCACCGATCAAGTCAAACACAAAACGGAGAAAATTAAGATAATAGTTAAAGGAGCGGAGAGGTTTTTTGGTATTAAAGATATTTCTTGGAAACACATCAATAAAAGACTTAGAGGGGAGGGGAAAGCGGAAAGTTCAGGGGAGAGGATAACATGATTATTTTGCAGTGGAACGCCAGAATTTTGATAGCTAATGGTCAAGAGTTTAAGGGATTCATTAGAAACTGTATAAAGAAACCAGAAATTATCTGTGTACAGGAGTCATGGCTTAAACCGACTTTGGAGTTTGTTATTAAAGGTTATGATAGTGTCCGGATAGTGTCCGGATAGTGTCCGGTGGGGACTTTAATGCACACAGCACGTTGTGGCGTAAGAGTAATGATCGGAATGGGGCAGTGATTCAGAAATTAATGGAGGTAAAGAATTATGTGTTTTTGAATGATGGAGGTGGGACTAGGGTCAATGTTAGGACGGGGGTCGAATCATCAATTGATGTTACACTAGTGTCAGACTCTTTGGCAGGCATTTGTTCATTGGAGATATTAAAAGGGACTACAGTAGGGAGTGACCATTATCCTATTATGATTAAGGTAGAGCTGGGTGTTGAGAAACAGGATATGAGTGGTGTCAAGAAATGGTGTTTCAGTGGTGCTGATTGGGATACATTTAGATTAATTAGTGATCAGGAAGTGCAAAGGATCGATGTGAATATTGAGGTGGATGATTTAAACGATTCTATTTGTAAGGCAGTATTGGAGGCTGCAGGTAGGGCAATAAAGAAGAAGGAAGGTATAAGGGAAAAGAGGATTGTACCTCGGTGGACAAAGGAGTGTGAGGACATGATTAGACGTCGAAATAAGGCTTTTAAAATTTTAAAGCGGAATCACAATTTTCAGAATCTTGTTGGATACCGGACGTTACAAGCTAAAGTAAGGCTAACCGTTAAAAAAGCAAAGAGGGATTTCTGGAGAGGTTTTTTTTAACTCAGTTGGGAGGGAGACCAAAATACACAGTGTGTGGTCGATGATTAGAAGGATGAATGGCATAAAAAGGGAGTATGGGTATCCAATTCTGAGGGATGGAGAAGTAACAGCGGTTAACATACGGAAACCAGGAAAGGATGACACCAATCCAGAAAATTTTAGACCCATAGCTTTGACCTCGCATGTTTGTAAAGTAATGGAGCGTATCATAAATGAAAGATTAACGTACTATTTAGAAACTAGAGGCTTTCTCTCTAAACATCAAAGTGGGTTTAGGAGAGGGAGGACTACCATGGATCCAGTGTTGTGTTTCGAGCATGAAGTTAGAAAAGCCCAAATAAACAAAGATGTGTAGTTGCTGTGTTTTTTGATATTGAAAAAGTCTATGATATGATGTGGAGGGAAGGCCTACTAATTAAACTCTGTAAATTGGGTATTAGGGGGACGATGTAGAGGTGGATTATGGATTTTTTTTACTGGGAAGACAAATTCAAGTGAGGATTGGGAAGGATTCTGAAAGGTTTTTGGTAGAAAACGGTACACCTCAAGGGAGCATAGTGAGCCCTTTGTTATTTTCTTTAATGATAAATGATGTGTTTGATGGCATAGAGGGTGGAATGTATAAGTGGGGTTTTAAATTATAAGTGGATAAGACCAAGACAATGTTCTTTACAAGGAAAAGGGTTAGTGAGGTGGTTAAGCTAAAGTTGTATGGTTTAGAGTTAGGCAATTTAAGTTTCTGGGAATGTGGTTGGATGAAAGGCTGACATGGGGGGTTCGTATTCAGAAAACGGTGGATAAATGCAAAAAAGTATTAAATATATTGAGTTGGTTGGGAGGGAGTGGGGAGCAGACAGGAAGTCCTTGAGAGCCATATATGTGGGGTTGGTAAGATCTGTGTTAGACTATGGATGTGTAGCATACTGTTCGGCTGCAGACACAACTCTGGTTAAGTTAGACATTATTCAACATCAGGCGCTAAGACTTTGTACATGTGCTTTTAAAACAACTCCGACTGCAGCTTTGCAGGTGGAGATGGGGGAGATAACTCTAGGACTGAGAAGAACACAACTTGTACTTAATTATTGGGCAAATCTTCAAGGCCATGGACAAGATCACCCAACATGAGCAGTTCTCAACCCTTGCTGGGAGAAAGAAAGGCGGAAATCAAAGAGCTTTGGGTGGATTGTGGGTGGAAGAGCAAGTGAATTTAAACTGGATCAGTTGGACGTTTGTCAAAGAGTTTCGTTACCAGCAATATCTCCCTGGATACTTCCTGAAGCCATAGTTGATTTCACTCTACTGGATAAGAAGACTAAGGATGGGGCATTTATTTTAAATTCCTATACTGTGCAGGCTTACATTGACCAGTTTTATGGTTATGTTCAATTATATACAGATGCATGTAAGGATTCAGCCAGTCACATTGGTGTAGCAGTTGTGGTCCCGGAGTTCATGGTTAAAATAGGAAAAAGGATTACTGATAGTGTAAAGAGTTTTCCTGTACTTCAACTCAGATTGGAATAAATGACACTCAGACAGGTTTTACAAATTAACGTGCACGGGAGAGAACTGGACAGGCGCCGTTCCTTCGCTTGACCTCAGTTGCTCTCGTCCGCTCTCCCGGAACACTGCTCTTTATTGTGGTTACATGTAGATGCATAGGTTCATTAACATATGACATCTTATAGGTATACATGTGAACAAAGAATACCTTGTGTGTGTGTGAGTGTGTGTATCTGTGTATCTGTGTGTGGGGGTCTTCCTGGGACCCCAGGAAGACTCCCCAAAGCTGGTGCCAGGAATCTAACAACAAAATAAACTATCATAGCTATGCAGATGACACACAAATATATATCACATTGTCACCAGGAGACCGAGGCCCTGTACAGGCTCTTGGTAAATGCATTGAGGAAATTAATGACTGGTTGTGCCACAATTTTCTCCAGCTAAACAAAAACAAAACTGAAGTAATAGTCTTTGGTGCCAAAGAAAAACGATTACAGGTCACCAGAGAACTTCAATCTATACACCTAAAAACCACAAACCAGGCGCGAAATTTGGGTGTAGTGATGGATGCAGACCTAAACTTAGAAAAACATATTAAGACAATAACAAAATCAGCTTACTATCACCTCAAGAATATTTCAAGGATAAAAGATCTGATGTCTCAACAGGACCTGGAAAAACTAGTCCATGCATTCATCTTTAGTAGGCTTGATTACTGTAACAGCATCTTTACAGGTCTACCTAAAAAATCAGTCAGACAACTACAGCTCATTCAGAACTCTGCTGCTCGAGTCCTCACTAAGACCAAAAAAGTGGACCACATCAGTCCAGCTCTGAGGTCTTTACACTGGCTGCCTGTCCGTCAGAGGATAGACTTTAAAGTTCTGATGCTGGTTTATAAAGCTCTGAATGGTTTAGGACCAAAATACATCAGTGACCTCCTGACCCAGTATGAACCTTCCAGATCCCTCAGGTCATCTGGATCTGGTTTCTTATCAGTTCCCAGAGTCAGAACCAGACACGGAGAAGCTGCATTCAGCTTTTATGCTCCATATATCTGGAACAAACTCCCAGAAAGCCTCAGATCAGCTGAAACACTCAGTTTATTTAAATCCAGATTGAAGACCCACCTATTCTCAGCTGCTTTTGAATAAATCACCAAATCCACACTTTTAAGCTTAAATTTCAAAACTTACATTTTAACTACTGACTTTATCTACTGTTCTGATTTTATCTACTGTTTTGATTTTTGATTTTAAATACTGTTTTGTTTGTTTGTTTGTTTGTTTGTTTGTTTGTTTGTCTTAATCAATTTTAAATCATGCTTTTTATTTGTTTTTGTTTTTAATGTCTCTGTAAAGCACTTTGAATCACCTTGTTGTTGAATTGTGCTATATAAATAAACTTGCCTTGCCTTGCCTTGCCTTACATCTAAACAAAAGGCTCTTAGACTCAAACAGATATACGTGTGTTTGTTATACCATATATCAGCAAGAGAAGTTACGACGTCTCCTAGGAGACGTGTGATCTATGCCAGAACACTCTGAGGAGGAGTGAACGCACTCCCCTCTTCATGCTGCACAGAGTTGTTACAGACCTCCTAGGATGAGACATTCTTTCAATCTACAAATGACTATATACTTCTAAGCATATATGAGATAAACAATAAGACAAGGTGTGTGACCTCTCCCATGATCCCAGGATGTGGGTGTGAAAGTCAGGGAGCTCTGGAATGCACACAAAGCTTGCACAACGTAACTTCTCTAATAAAAAGAGCAAACACATCTATAAAACCTTAAACAAAATGTACTTCTAAACATAAACATAATAAAATCTTTCAACAGATAGACTCTCAGTATTCACTGGAGAATTGCTTGCAATTCTGTTGGCGATTCAGTGGGTGGAAGATATGAGGCAATTAAAAGCTATTGTTTGTTCAGACTCAAGGGCATCATTGCTTAGTTTACTGTGTAGTCACTCAGATGCAAGAGCAGATATTCTAGCAGAAATTCAGCAAACACTATTCAGAATAAACATGATGGGTCTTACAGTTGTGTTTCTATGGATTCCAGCCCATTATGGAATACTGGGGAATGAAATGACAGACAGAGCGGCGAAGCAAGCCACAAAACATGCGATGGTTGACCTGACTGTTAGTTTTGGTCAAGCTGAAGTGAAGAGTATAATACGGCAAGAACTGAGGAGTAGATGGCAAAAGCAGTGGGAGGAGGAAAGGAGAGGACAGTGGTTGTATACAATACAAAAGGGCGTAGGAGAAATGAGGACCACTGGAAGGAGCAGGAGAGAGGAGATGATCATATCAAAATTGAGATTTGGACATACTGGATTAAATGCTACATTATCCTTGATTGGGAAACATAATGCAGGGAAATGTGCCTTCTGTGGAGACACAGAAACTATAGAGCATGTGATATTGCACTGTCAGAAATATCAGGTGGAGAGGAGACAATTATCTCAAAACCTTATTAATATGAAAATGAAATTGGATCTGGTTGACCTATTGCAAAAGGTTTCTGGAAGTAAGAGTTACCAGGCTTCATTTCAGTTTTTTAAAGCAGGAAGAGCGTTTGAAAGGCTTTTAGGTTGGTTTTGTTTGTTTGTTTGTTTCAGGTCAGAAGACAGTGGTAAGACTGCTTTGAGCTAACAAGAAGTCAACAGTAATTCAAATAAACACTTGTTACTAGGGATGGGTACCGGTTCTGACATAAACGGTAGTAACCAGACCGAAAAGCAGCGGTGCTTTTTCTTCCTGAGATGTCATACACTTTGGATTCTAGCCAATCATTTTACCTTTTCTAGGATAGTAGACGGGCCCAGGTACGTACGTTCTTTTAGAGCAGAGCTACAGATTAAAAACTGGCTGTACTTCACAGCAAAAGATGCAAACTCAGCAGCCTGCAACAAGTGCTTTAAGCTGATACTGTGCAAAGGAGGTAACACCTCGAATCTGTTGAAACACCTGGCGACGTATAGCATTTTGTTAAAAGCCGAGAAATGAGCGTTTTTGATAGCTTGCTGCGAGACCTCACACCGTGCACATCTACTGCGGGTGTGGTGCCTGTTATCAGAGTTAGCAACATCCCCCAAAAACCAGAAGAGGAGAGTCCTGGCCCCTAGCCCTGCCAGAGTAGCAGAAATGATGACAATGATGATGGCAGTAGCAGCCGTTCTCCTCAGCGTGAGTAGCTTAATGTTGTTTGTGTGTAATTTACGTTGAGTAGGCTAACCACGTTATTACATTAATGCATGTAAGGTGAATTAGCAAACACCGTTGTAGTTACATGCGCCTGTCTTCTTGTTTGACGGCAGATACTCCCTTCACCCTGGCCAAAAAGGCTAAAGTGACCAAAGAAAAAGTGGAAAACAGTTAAACATGAGAGGTTTTTGGACAAAGTTTGTGTTTATTCCATTGTTTAAGCACTGCTTCCAGCCAAGAGTGATACCATATATGCCCTATAGCTGCAGAAAAGGCTAACATTGTTATCTTTTTACAAAAAAACAGCTGAACATGAGAGGCTTTTGGACAAAGTTTGTGTTCCCCATTCTTTAAGCACCGGTTCCAGCACCGTTTAAGCACCGGCACCGTTTTAAAAGTACCGGTTTGGTACTGGTATTGGATAAAACCTAAACGATACCCATCCCTAGGGAAGAGCTCAGTGAGGCAATTGAAAAAGACTTCTGCTCTGCCTCAAAGCAATTCTGGCAAACAGTCAAGTGACTCAGGAGGGCAAATAAGTGCTCTACTCACACGGTGTATACTGAGTAGCGATGTGCAAAGCACATTTGTATTCCAGTAAAATTCATAATAGGCGTAAAAATCCAATTTTTTGCATTACACTTCTAAATAACATTATAGTGTAAGTATTCTTTATTTATATCCATTTTAATAATTATGGACATGCAGTATTAGTTGATGTGTTTCCATAAATCCAGCAATGAACATGTAACGTGATTGAAAAGAAAATAACAGCCATCGCCTCATCCATGGTTAAACCAACAACTAATAAAATACCATTGTGAACATCATGAACCCCCGTGTCACTAACCCATGTCAGTCACCTCACACGTCACTCACTCGTCCTTCAGCCTGCCCAGCACAGATATAAAAAGGTTGTTTGGTCACCAGTTATCCAGTACAAGGATTTAGGACCAAGACTGTTAAACCCTGAAATAATGTGTGACAAATGATCATCTGTCAGTATTTTATGAAAATATTTCTTTTAGAAGCAGAGCTTAGCTTACAGAAAATTGTTGCTAAATTCTAAACCCATCTATTTACACAATAAACACTATCTGCCTCATTTGACTGATTCAAATTGAGATTTTGGGTTGAAGCAAGTAAGGTAAGGTATATACCATACATCTCCATTCCTCGAACTCAACTATCACAATTGGATATCATATGAAAAAAAGAAAAAGAAAAAACCTGTACACAATGACCTTTGACCTCTTACCTCTGACTCTTAGCTCCACTTCTTTCTTAATAGATTTGTTTCCCTTCTTGCTGTAGACAGTGCAGGTGTAGGTATTTGTGTCTCCATCTGTGGGGTACTTTAGAGTCAGACTGAAGTCTCCAGGTTTCAGTAAGTTTCTCTTCATTTTTGTTCGGTTGTTGTAAATCTGGTCCTGTTCATCATGGTGGTCAGAATCGTTCTGGTAAACATGGACTTTCCTGTTCATTCTGTCCTTCCACTCCACTTTAGGGTCTTTGAGGAAGTTAACTAAAGTTTTGCAGGGCAGCTGGACAGACTCCACCCCTGATTCCACCTCCACCTTATAAACTGAGAAAACAACAAAGCACAACATTAACTGTACAGACATGAGCAGCAGCTGTGATGGTCACATGACCTCCCTGTCCCCTCCTTGTCTTCTAGTCTCAGTCAGATTGTGTCTCAGTTTGTTCCTGATGTGTTCCTGACTCGTTCTTTGGTAACTAGTCTGCAGCGTCCTGTAAAGTGCTGCAGACATGTTGGATGAAGAGCAGAAGAACAGACAGACTGAGCCTCCACAGTCGGCCATGTCTCACACACATCAGCACAGAAACCATGAAGATCTCATGTGTCTGCTCTGAACAGTCAAGGAGCCACCAGATGACTCCTGCTAACCAGTGGTATTATGGGTAGTGTAGTAGGAGACACTCACCTGACATGAAACAGAAATGACATAAAAGACCTCCAGAAACCACAAGAAGAATCATGAGAACCAGGAGAGTTTTTGCCCAAGATGGAAATGGTTCTGTGGAAAAACAAAAAATATGGCTTCTGATTTCTGACCTCTGTTTACAACACTGACCTTTGACCTGCAGCGCTACTTTCTGTCTCAGGATGTCTTTGTCCCTGTAGATGGTGCAGATGTATCCTCCTGTCTCTCTCTGTGGGCTGTTTCAGGGTCAGACTGAGGTCTCCAGTTCTCAGCAGGTCTTTATTTATCTTTGTTCGGTCTGTGTAAAGGTCGTCCTGAGTCATAAGCTCATCATTTCTGTTAGAATACTCATGGACTGTGATGAGTTGTGATGTGTTGTTTTGCACGGCAGGATGACAGAGTCTGAGCCTTCCTCCACCTTCACCTCCACCTGCTGGTCTGAGAGGACAAGAAACCACAAGATCAACTGTATAAGATGCTGCAGTCATTCTTATGGTAACTGGACCCGAATCACTACATCTACATCCATGACCTCTGACTCTGGTAACCAGTGATCATATACAGTAATAATATTTTCGCTCCTTTTATTTTTAATGCAAATTGAATGGATTATTTTATAAAAGGATGCTACAATTACAAAGTAATGAAATAATATAATGAATGTTTTGATGATCAGATTGTTAAAATCTCTGATTAGCATAAAACATTGATTCTGACACACTTTAAAAAGATCTCCCAATGTTTAAAACATCAGTTAGTGATAAATATATTATGTAAATATATTCATATAAGTGTGGCTGAGCCCACATCTCTGCACAGCAGCTGAAGGACCATAAAGAAAGGGACCTCATGTACTCCAAAGGTTGTAACAGTAGGAGCTGCTTTGCTGTTCATGTTTTGTTGTTTCCACTGTTAGGTTAGGTCTAAAAAGCTGCTGACTTCATAAAGTCTTTCACAACAATTTAAGATTTTTTTTTTTAATTTGAACTCTGACCCTTGTCTGTAGTACTGACTTATGATCTGTCTTTGTCTTTGGGCAGGGGTGTCCAACTCCAGGCCTCGGTGGCCAGTGTCCTGCAGGTTTTAGATGTTTCCTTGAATCAATACAGTTGATTTAAATGGCGATTCATTGATGTGCGTCTGCTGTAACGCTGGTTTTGTCCTCTAACATCGTCTCCTCCTCCTCCTCCTCGTTGATGTACAGATTTGGGATCCAGGTCACTGCGAGTCCACATCACTGTGGAGTTGTCAGGTATAAAACCTGAGAACAGACAGGGCAGCAGGACAGACCTTTCCCCCTCATTCACCTCCACCACCACAGCCAGAGCATGCTGGGAAACTGAGGACACACAAAGAGAAACTCAAGTCAAATACATGTTGTTGGTTTGACTCAATGTTAAAATGATGGAATACAAGTAGCATCATTTCTTTTTTTTTCTTTTTTTATGATCCAAACTTTGTTAGATTTTAATATAAAAAAAAGAACAAAAGAAGAAGATAACAGGATGGATATTCCCAGTTACAACAACACAACAAATTGATAATCAATGTGTATTTCCATCAAAACAAACAAACAAAAAAAAACAAAAAAAAAAAAGCCCAACAACACAAAACACAGCCTAAATACACACTGATGCCAATATTTCACATAGACCCAATTACAGCTATCCTATTTAGTCTGACACCTTAACTACTTTAGCCGGATACGTCACTGACCTGTATGTAAAAAGTAGTTAGCCCACTTATCATTATAATCGTCCTTTACAGCCCTGACCAGCATCCTGCAGCATCTGGAGCAGCTGTGTGGTGCTGTCATGTCAATAAGGATCAAAATCTGTGGGGATGTTTCCAGCAGGGGTTATAACCTGCAGTCAGCAAGGTGTGCCTAATGAAGTGGCCGTGTTTATGTCACAGGGCAGCACCATCAGAAAACGGTGGTTTACATCTCTGTTACAGGAAACCTGAAGAGTTAAAACACAAGAGAAGAAAATCTAAACATTACACAAAGAACATAAAAGAACTAAACTTCATAAAAACTTCACAAATGAAGCTTTAAATGAAAAATAAATCCCTGTAAATAATTCAACGGGTCACATATTAGAACCACCTTAACTAAAACTCTGTAGCCGCTCACTGTGGTTTGTCCCAGCAGCTCTTAGGAAACAAACTGCTAACTTCAGTGTTAGCACACACTGTTAGTAAACTATGCAACACAGAGTTCAGGTTTCAGTTGTGTTAAGTTGTGAAGTTGTGATGAAAGTTTTCTTACTGACACAGGTAGGATGGTCAGGCGTCCTCTGTTCCTGCACCGTTCATGAACTGTCACTTATAAAATGCTGCCAAACATCAACTCCACTCAATAACTAAACGTGTGCAGGTTAAAGTGATGGACGCCCAGATCTGCACTCCAAATAAAAACAGACTAAAGGTGTTTCCTTCACAAACAAAGACAATATTTACAAAGATCTCACAGGTAAACTGTGAGCGATCACAGCAGCATCTCATCCTGACTAACAGCTTTTAGATGCAGGGAGAGCGTCGTGGTTCAGAGGTGCTTCAGCAGATGATGAAGGCCTTTCTGTTGCATTGTGTAGTGCTGTGGATGCCATGATGGTTGACTGGGTCTGGTTCTACTGAACTCACAAACACTTCTGAGGTATTTACACCTGAAGCCTCATTTAATGTGAGTCAGAAACAAACGGCTCACCTGTGATTAATGGATGTTTCCCTGCATTTATATTTGCACACAGTTTATTTCTTACAGCAGGAAAACTGAACAGAATGTATGTAAGAGGTTAGAGTGAGGATGACGTCACTTAATACAGAAAATCCATGTTTGTCTGTTTTGATGATGAAGGACTTCTTTAGCTCTGTAAACAGCTACACTTGAGAGGACAGAGGTGATTTCATGGATCAATAACAATGTGTTTATCAGCTTTCATCATCGCAGTGCAGACATGACGTCAGATCTATCAAAGTGAAGGCCGTCTCTCTGATGACGTCACAGAGCAGAGTCGTTCTGTCCAATAAAGGATCTCAGATCAGCTGCTGCCATCTTGTGGCCACAGTTGGTTACTGTCTCTGAAAGTTGTCTCATGTTTCCTGTTGTCCTGTTAACAAAGGCTGGAGCTCATCATGCTGAGAGGGGAGCAGCATTTTTTGGCTCTTCACACATGTTCATTATATTCTGATGATCCTGGATGGAGACAAACTACAGATAAGTGTGTTCAGCCCAACTAGTTTATCTCATTACAGCAGTTTGATGTTTCCCTTTGAATCCCCCTGAAGATACTGACAGTGAAGCACGTACATAATACTCCAGCCTTTCAACTCTGAGCTTATTTAGTTCTATTAATACACTGAAATCTCATTTGTGTCATGAAGAAAGTCTTTAATCAAACAGAATTCAAAGATCAGAAACATTTCATATATGGAGTTAAACATGAATCATTGTTTCAACAACATATTTATTGTTGTCATAAACAGACAAGAAGACAACAACAAACTGCTCCTCCCATTCAACACATGTCAGTCCATATCCCAGCAAACTAAATCATCTCCATTTACACACATCAAATAGAAACATGAATCACTTGTAATGATTAGAAACTTGATAGAATTTCAAATCTAGTTTGGGGAGTCATTCAGTGAGAAACAGTGAAATGATTTTCCATGTGAAAAGGTGGACAGCAGAAACAGAAAGAAACAGTGAGAACTAAAAGAGAAACAAAGAGCTTTGGAACAACGAGGCAGCAGGAGGACAGCTGCAGTTTAACAGCTTCAATTCACTGACAGGAAACAACATTAGAAACATCATCATCCTCAACTCATCTGCTCCACTGACACTGACACCTTCAACGGACACACCTTCACTTTACCAGCCAGAGTGCTAATGTATGGAAACATCCTGTGAGTGAAAGTGTGTGTGAAGGTGTGTATGTGTGTGTTAGTATCAGGATCAGAGAACGACAGCTTTCCTCTGTTCCAGTCCAGATTCACTCTGATCCTCTGGAGCTTCTTCTCTACTGAGAGAGCAGTGAGAAGAGTTGATGGTGAGTGTGCTGAGTATTTACCTGTAGAAAACCATATTCTCCATAATCCGGACTCTATGTATCCCTTCCTCTGCACAGACTCTGCTAACACACCCAGTCCCCACCGTATACTGTCTCCAACATCAACATCCCAGCTGTGAGTCCCTGAGTTAAAGCCCTCAGAGCCCAGGACAGAGCAGAATAATCCATCAAACCTCTCTGGATTATCAGGAAGCTGCTGCTTCTCTCCTCCTCTCACACTGGTCAGATCTTCAGACAGGATGAGGTTTGGACCAGCAGTGTTTGGGTCCAGAATGAGAGGAGTGTAGGAGACCGTGTCCTTCATGTTGTTCCAGATGTTGAAGGTCAGGTTGCCCAGGTGTTTGGCCTGGTCTATCAGAGCTCCTGAGGGCAGCTGTGGATCATCCAGCAGGGGGCAGCGCTGGACTCTTTCCACTGCAGCCTTGTAGTTGTGCAGGAATGAGACGTCTTCAGCTCTCAGCTCCTCCTCTGTGGCTCTGACTGTGTCTGAAAGAGCTGCTATCTCTCTGCTCAGAGCCTCCATCTTCTCCTTCATCATCCCACTCTTCTGCTTCTCTTCCTCCCTCAGTGCAGTCAGCCTGGCCTCCTCTTCCTCTGCTAGAAACTGCTGAAGCTTCTTAAACTGCTCCTTAATCTGCCTCTCTGTGTGTTGGGCCTGGACCTTAATGTGTTCTGCTGTTTGATCAAACTTCACTTGAACTTCTTCACAAACCTTTAACTTCTTCTTTAAGGGCTCCAGAGTTTCCTGAAGTTCCTTCTTGTGTTGTTGTGCAGCTTCATCGATGGGTCTGAATCTGTGATTGGTGTGTTTTTCTGAGTCTCTGCAGACGACACACACTGGCTGCTGATGGTCCAGACAGAAGAGTTTGAGTTTCTCAGAGTGCAGACTGCAGAGAGCCTCTGAAGCTCTCTGATCTCTCTCCTGTAAGAACGACTCACACAGGTTCTTTAAAGCCAGACTTAAAGGTGGATCTTCCCTTGAAGATCTTCTCTTACAAACTGGACACTCGTGTGTTGGTCTCTCTCTCCACCATCTCTTCAGACAGTCTGTACAGAAGCTGTGGCTACATGACAGAAGAACAGGATCTCTGAAGACCTCCTGACAGACCGGACAGCAGAGATCCTCCTCTGATCTGGAAGCCATTGAGTCTGTGAGTGAAGCTGAAAACAGCAGACAGGAAGTACAGTCAGTCCTGGCTCCCCTCCCTCCTCTACGACCTTCACTGAAACTTCCTTTGAGTCGTGTTTTTGCTCAAACTCACATTCAGTGTGTGGAGCGTCAGCAGCTTGAAGCAGCAGTGTTGGAGTTTCCACTTTTCTCTCCTGTAGCTGGACTCACTCAGAGGAAGCTGCTAGTTTGGTCTGAACTCAGTCTGATCGTCTGTGCGTCTCTCTTTACTGAGGACGAAGAACTTCCTGTTTCCTGGTTTGTCACATTTGAGTGACGTGAGGGGAGGAGAAAAATGTTGCTGTTTGACTTTTAACTAAGGTGTGTTTCAATCCTGCCTGTAGCTCAAAACCTGTAAAACAGGTTTTGTGTCTTTTCACCTCCACAGGTCACAACATGAAACCTGTTGTGAAGTTTATAAAATAAAGTGTCACTCGGTGGTGCAGCTGTTTGTCAGCTTCTATTTTAGACTTTGTTCTGGTTCTTGTTCAGGTTCCCAGCAGTGGGAGTGTAATGCAGTCACACACACAGGTGGTATTAAGGTGGATTCACTTTGTTACAGACAGTGGTGTTATTTCTTGTGACTAAGGGTGTTTTTCACTCCAAAGTTCAGACATTAACCTGCCAGAAGTTGTAAAAGTTACTAATAAAGAGCTTTTATCTCATTTCACATGCAGGTCAGAGCATGAAAGCTGTGATGCAGCAGTTTGAGAAAAATTGCTGCTGATATAAAATATTTTTTGTGGTTTTACAAAGTATATAAAAGAGCAGAAAGAAAAGAAATAAGTGTAAAGAGTGCAGCAAAATGCATGTTTTAGTGTGAGTTGGTTCATCTGATCTGGTTGTGTAAAAGTCACTGCATGACACTGAGTGTTACTTTTGTGTTACTGACACTCATCTCTGACTCAGAGAAACGATTTCTCCCCTGTGATGTTCACACAGTGGTGAGTTACATGTGTGTGGAATTTTTACTCTTTTATAGAATTAAAGTTGTTCTTTTCTCTTACTTTCTTTTTTCTGTTATTTACTAAAAAATCTCTCAAAGAAATAATGAATTCTCCACACGTGTTTGAAGGTTGCATGCAAATATCATGTGATCTAAAAGTCAAATATCTGCTGATGGAGCAAAACAAGATGTTCAGCAGCTGTATCACTGCATGGCATCAGCCCACAGCAGCAGAGACCGTGGAGCCAACATGTGAGAAACAAAGCAACACGCTGAACATCTGAACCACAGCAGGAAGTGCGACTCTTTGTAGACCTGTGGACAGGAAACACACAGCAGGTCCTGATCAGTAACAGGGTCCAAATACAAACATGTGTTTATCAGCATCTGTATATATGAGCACACAGAGAGCTCAGCTGGACACACACTTCAGTCCTCCATCAAACACAACACACCGACACACTGTTTCCACCAGCTGCAGCACAGTCCAGTCTTTACAGTCAGGGAGGGCTTTTAATTTGAAAGGCACCACACAGGAAGTTTCAGAGGAACAGAAGAAGAACCAAAGGATGGTCTGTGATGTTAAGGTTAGTGTGATCAGCATCAGCTGGAAATGTGAAACATATCAAACATGTGAGGAAGAAGCAGCAGCAGCTCACACGTTTACCACAACCACACACAGTCCTCTGAGAGCAGCGTGGCCTCCATCTTTGAAACACACAAACTCAAACGCACAAACTCACTGATTGATTATTGATTGATTGATTTTCAGAGATAAGTAATTAAAGTTTATTTATTAAGCTCTTTTCACAGCGGTCACAAAGCACTTCACACAAAAGGCTCAAATAAACATGAACATTAAGTGGCAAAAAAAGATTCAATAAGACAGTAAAATAAACAGGTAGTTTAAATAAATAAATAATAATTCAATAAAATGTTTGTCATTAGAAAGCCTGTAAAACAGAAACATTTGAACAGCTTTTTAAAGAATCCACAGAGTGGACTAAACGTAGTTGTGGAGGCAGACTGTTCCACAGCCTTGGTGCCACAGACTGAAAGGCTCTGTCACACTTAGTCTTTAGTCGTGTACAGGGAACAACTAACACATCATGAGTCCGTGAACGGAGGCAACGAGCAGCATATATTTTGTAAGAAGTTGAGATAAATAATCTAGGACGTCATCATTTAGTGTTCTGTGTGTTAAAACAAGAATTTTGAAACAAATCCTGAAATTTATTGGGAGCCAATATAAAGAAGATTAAATAGCAGTAATGTGAGCTCGCTTGTTAGAACATGTTAGTCGTCTGGCTGCAGCATTTTGTATAACTTGGAGGTGAGAACGACATGATGTGTCCAGGCTGGTAAACAGGACATTACAATAATCTAAACACGATGACACAAATGTATGAACAGTTTTTTCCAGTTCAGCCGAGGAGACCATATGTCACAGTTAGAAATGTTCCTTAAATGAAAGAAACAGGAACGAGACAGATTTTATATGTGAGTTGAAGCCCAGAGAAGAATCAAATATTCCACCAAGATTTTGAATGTTGGACTTAAAGTTGAACAAAAAGAAGCAAGAACCAATTTTATATTTGTAGTTCATGAGGAGCTGTGATCACGGTCTCAGTCTTGTTGGTGTTTAAGACAAAGTATTTGCTACAGAGTGAATCAGTCCCCTGATTTAAGCAGTTTACAACATAACAGGCCCGTGTGCAATCAACCCACCTTTGTCTACAACATGTCTCAAAGCCTCTGTTTGCTGCCCTGTAATCTTTGTGCTCTACAGCTTTTAACTGAACTCTGCTTGGATTTTGCCTTTTTGCTTTTTCTCCACCTCCTGACTTCTGTATTCCTTCCCTGATCTGAAAGACAAAATCAGATTCATCTAAAACTCAACACTTCAACACCGACCTGCTGGATGATTCACTAACAGCCACTCTCTTCTCTGGCCCTTCGTTACACCTTTCCAAGGTCCCCAGATCTTATGGGGAATATAAAACATCACCACTGCTGATTAAGTGTATTTCTAATTAGTTCGTTTCTAATTAGTTGAGTTAGTTTCTTAGCACGTCACTACAGCCCCCTCAGACTGTGTTTTCTGCCGTCTAAAGGTAATATTGATAGTGTGTGGATTTACAGAGCTGGAGACTTTCTTTTTGCCGAGGTCATTAATCATGTCAAACCGCAGACACACTGACAGAAGACCGCTCGTGAAAACGACCAATCTGCGGATCCACACACGATGAACACACAGAGTGGAGTCTGTAAACAAATCTAACAGTTAACCTGCAGCACAGGGTCACGTGCCTCCCTCAGTTGGGAACTCTCCTAAAATAAAGTACTGGAACGCACCGCGCGCTTTATGGCAACTTGGCTCCGCCCCCACACGTTAGTAATGTCACGTAGTGTCAGTCGTGGGTTTTGTCACACCAGCCCTCATACTTTCACAAACACAGTCGCTCTGTGTGAATCAAACTGCTGGTTCACAGTGTGCATTCAAACAGCGCTCAGAGTCAGTGTGTTCATGAGGAGCAGGAACAGCAGAAACAGCTTCATCCTCCTGTAAACACGCAGAAAACCGGCCGAACGTCCCGTTAAATTAAATGTGCCAAACTTTGAAATGTTAAATGAGTCATTCCACCGAATGGGTGCCATTTTCATCCCCTGGAAATTATATTTATAAATTCTGATGAAGATTAACTGTAAAACACATTTTCTTATTAAACAAAATGTCACACATATTGATCTGATTGAAAATTTAAGATATATGTTGTGAAGGAATAATATAAGAACTGCCTTGAATACTGAAAAAAACAGTATTTGTCACCTGTCCTCATTACATCTTAAAATGAAACATATTGAATACAATCCTAAAGAAATGTTGGGTTTTGTGCATTTTGTGGTGACTGCATTTCCGCTCTATGCATTGCATAAATCTTTGAGTCTTGAATCTTGAATATTTCCATAGAAACCTATAATAATTTTGTTAAATATACACTTTAGTCATGTCCCTGGGTTTTCACCCAGTCCTGTTACACAACAGGACGTTGCATAAGGTGAATCTTTTAAAAGCCATGCAAAGACCAAAAGTACGTTTTCTCATTTATTTGAAATTTAACTATGGCTGAATATCCACATGCAGCCCCATTACCTTAATTATATCTTAGTTGTTATTTGATTATTTTAAAAAATAAAATGTTGGGGAAAATCATTAGATTGTGCTCACTGTCCTCATACTAGCAAGGATGCCATGTGGCTATATTGCAAACTGTATGCTAAAAACTCACTGCTATTACTTTCAGTCCTGTTACTCATATAAAAAGTAGACTGAGTACCAGTTACAGGAGTGAGTAGAGTCAATGGATTAAATGAGTTATTAATGTGAATATTTGTGGATTTTACTCTATTTACCTGATTTTTAAGTTGTACAGTTAAAATTACTCGAGTTGTTGAGATTTATGTTCAGTTTCGTGATATAAATAAATACTGATATGAAGTCAATGCAAAGGTGGAGAAAGACACAGCATAATATCAAGGGAAGAAAAGAAACTGAACTGCACCTTGTTACCCCTCGAGACTTATTGGGACACATATATGTGCAAAATGCATGAGAATCTGGGTTGTTGTGCAGAAGCTTCACCACTTGAAAGTGATCACTGTCGATCTGGATGATCTTGTGAAAGCCATCACACAGAAAACAAACTGCATGTACGGAGAATGTTCTGAGTGCAAGGATCTCTCTTCCCAGTCTCCATCCAGTACAATGCAGAGAGTCAAGTGACTTATCTCCAGCAGGCAGTAGTGGATTAGGAGCACAAGAATGACCCCAGTGGCAAAACATCCAGAGTAACAATCAAAAAAGAGACGAGGCTTGAAAGCACATGAAGACTTGATTCATGTTGACCTCTGAAAATGAGCTCTGAAAATATAGCACAGAGATACAAGCAGTCCACTTCAGAACATCACACCAGCACACAGATGTGCTTTATATACATACATCCTCCCATCCAACGTCCTTCTGCACAGTGTCCCCATCAAGACTTAAGGGCCCACCAGCAATCTGGCAGCACTTGTCACCAGTGCTCAATTACATGCAGAGGGCACATTCACAATCCACTTTTGCAGTGATGCTTTCAATAGAGACAGAGAGGGAATTGTTTTATGTTTTCTACTGAACTGTTCAAACTAGTATTCACTGCTGGGACATGAAACGGCGAGCCACAGAAGGGTCCACTGGATGGTGTGGGATGAACCCTCAAGAGGACAGCACAGAAATAGCACCAACTGTCTTGTCAGCAACGGGAAATTTCAGATGCTGCAGAACTGTTTACTGTGTGGCACAATTTTATATGAGTGCTTGATGATCGTTGTATATTAGCTGCTATGGCAACTCAGATTCCCTCTGGGATTAATAAAGTCTCTTTGACTCTGAAAAGGCAGAAATGGCAATCAAGTTGTTTGAAGCAGTTGAGAAAGCAGTTCAGGAGATGGCTAAAGATGGGCCATCAGTTCCATCCACTGAGGACACATCAGGCAGTTCTCATTTCCCAAGAACTGACATACAGGGATGTCAGCTGCCAGTGCACAGCAAAACAAATTGTGACCTGTGAGTGCTTTAACCTCCTAGGACCTGCCGTCCACATATGTGGACATCACATTTTTGGTTATTTTGACCAAAATACTCAATTTTGCTCTACATGGGGCTGATATCCACTTACAAGGACATTATACTGCTACTGTTCTATCAAAATTTCAAATGAATATCCTCATTTGTGGCTCTCATTTTTCTTAAAAAAAATAAGGTATACAAAAAAATCTGGAAATTCTTTGTTTTTGCATTCGTCAGGCCCCAATATGCTCAAATATCAAAGAGAAATTAAAAATGCATGTCGTGGAAGAGTTCGGGTCTTAGGAGGTTAATACAAAGCATTTCACATTCAATCAACAGACAGCACCCACAGCCACAGAAATTGTGGCAAAAAGGTCACACAAGTTTGTTTTCACAGAAAACTCCCACACACGTGCACACTAAAATCCAAACACACTCAGGACATGTTCAGTACTGTTACCCAATATTCATTCCTTGTTACTTTCTGCAAATATGTTTGGTTGATCTTTCATCCAGTTGGTTAATAAATTACATGATAATAAATTTGATAAGCTTGAGGTTTGTGTCTACTTGAATTGATAAGTGTGCCTCTGGATCGATATGATTTCTGCTTATATGGGGCGATCGTGGCTCAAGAGTTGGGAGTTCGCCTTGTAATCGGAAGGTTGCCGGTTCAAGCCCCAGCTTGGACAGTCTCGGTCGTTGTGTTCTTGGGCAAGACACTTCCCCCGTTGACTACTGGTGGTGGTCAGAGGGCCCGGTGGCGCCAGTGTCCGGCAGCCTCGCTTCTGTCAGTGCGCCCCAGGGTGGCTGTGGCTACAATGTAGCTGCCATCACCAGTGTGTGAATGTGTGGCTGTGTCCCAATTCAGGGTATGCACGCTTGAAGTACGCATTTCAAGTGCGAATACGTCACCGCCACGCGATGACGGCAAAAAACGGCAGAAGGGAGCTGCTGAAGAGTGAACTGTCAAAAGTAAGTACTGTGAGATTATTATGCTATCATAGCCTATCTTATATCTGTAGTTGAATTATGTTAACTGCTGTAGATCATATAATATCCTTTAGTCTAGATTGTGTGCTCTGTATGTAGTTTTAGTTTGCATTATACTTCTGACTTAAAAGAGTGTGAAAATCATTAGATCTATTGGATTGACCTGTATTACTCGACACTGTTGAATGTGTTACACTGTTTCTTGACATTTCATACTGCTGAAACATGAAGAGAATGTTGTGTGCAGGAGACCTTGTGTCTAGGACAGGAGAGACAGACCACATTCCATACCCCCACCTTTACAGAGAGCAGAAAGACAAGGAGCCGAGGTCATAACTTAGGCGCCGGGAGAGAGAAAGAATGTGAATGTTTAGGCTTTTACGACTAGGTGGGGGCTACTAGAGGCTATAAAAGGCTGAGTGACCCGTCACCATTTTGAGACTTGCTGTGACCCTCTGCAGGCAGGTCTCCCCATCATGATGGTTTTGTGCTCATAAGTGTTGAATTGTATGGAAATAAAGTATTGTTGATTGAGCATTTATACACCGAGTATTGTCCTTCCTTCAGCCCAAAGATTAAAAGAATTGGGAGATTTTAACAGTACTGAATATGATGTCACTTATTTATGTGCGAATGTTTAATAATGAAGAACATTAAAACATTACTGTTGGCCACATGTCTGCAAAGTTATGTGACATTAGTGATGTTTGTACTTTCAGCGTTAACTTGGTTTTAAAGCCTTTACTTCTAAATATATATATAGTTGACCTTAATCTTACAGAGAATGCGATGATTTTATGGATAATTAAAGTCAGTCATATATCCACAAACACAACAAGCTGAAAGTCAGTGATGCTGCTCGGTTTGCAGTCCTGAATATCGCGGCACAAGCAGGATTCACTGCACTGTTAATGTTAGCTATGTTATATTGCTGCCTCTGTTCGGTGGTGTCGAGCCAAACGGACTTTAACGTGTGTTTGAACGAGCTGACGGTTCACTCGTTAAGCTGAAAGAAAGATGCTTTAATCACAGGAGTCACACATGTGTCCACTGGACCATCTGGAACTCTTCTTGTTTAGCACTCGTAATAACACAGACACTAAATCCTCCTTCTCTTGTGCTGTTTTGTAGCAGTGTATACACCTGAGACTGTCACCTGTCTGTCTGTCCTGCACTCTCTCTCTGTTTCTTTCTCTCTGATTGTGTAATAAAAGTATGAACATGTATTTATAAGTTACACTTGTGTTTGAATCCTGCAGCTTATCACATATTTGATTTCCACGTGTGACGACTGCAAGTGTCCAGAGTGAGGACAGACTGAGGGACCCACTGCTGCACATCATCTGTGAGGCTTTGCACCCCTGATGATCCACCAGGACAAACTCAGCAGTGTGTGAGGAAGAGGAGGAGGAAGAGCCAGCAGCAGCTGACAGATGGAGAGAATAGACAGACTGTTCTCTGTTTGTGAAGGACTGCTAGGAAAGTTTAAAATAACTAATTATCTGTCCTGAATCAGTCTTATTAGGTAATGTTCAAATAATGTTATCATTCCAGTGTTTTCAGTGTGGGAGAAAGTACTCAGGGCCTTCAAGTTACACACTATGAAAGGCAGCAACAAGTTTAATATTCAGAAACCTAAAGTATGTATCAGCAGCAGAATGGAGCTAAAAATAAATGTTTGTTTCAGTTCTATGAAGCTTTGAGTGTTTTGGATTAGTAGCACTGCTGTGTTTGTTGCATCATATTGCTGTAATTGTTTATATGCTTTATATATTCTGAGGTAAGTTGATCTATAGTGTTACATCATATTCTATAAGGATGTTATGTGTTTGTTTTTTGTGCCCAGTTTGACCCATTTAGCAGAAGTCAGCCTGTTTAAGGCTCTGATATCTATTCTGTGTGACTTAAAGCAGTTATGACATGGTCTGATTTTCAGACCATGTCATATAAATATAAAAAAATTTCAGAGGTTCATCCCTCAAAATTGTAAATGTAAAAAAGTTGCATAAAACAGTTTCCAAATTAATTTTGAGAGTCTTCATAGTTTTATTTTTGAGATACACCAATTTGTATATACTGCAGCCACCAACTTTGAAATTCTCATTTACATGACTTATTTAAACGTTCTCCTCTTGAATGCAAAATTCTTAAAAACATCTTTTATCCTTTAAGAGTAAATAAATCTGAAAGCTGTTCCATCCTAAAAGAGTACAACAATGTGTAGTTTATGATGTTCTAAAGGTTTCAGCATCTTTTTGAATTTGTCACATGTGTGGAAAGGTATGAGTGAGCCTTTGTATCATACTGTGAGTGATGCT
Organism: Pelmatolapia mariae; assembly: GCF_036321145.2. Classification (NCBI taxonomy): domain Eukaryota; kingdom Metazoa; phylum Chordata; class Actinopteri; order Cichliformes; family Cichlidae; genus Pelmatolapia; species Pelmatolapia mariae. The sequence continues at coordinate 14,520,938 of NC_086229.1, forward strand.
CGTCAGCACACAAACCCAGAGTTTCTCTACAGGAACACAGAGAGAGTTATTCCCTGTACTGTAAGGACACATTCAGCATTGTGCAGTAAATCCAGATCATCCCAGTTAAATGATTACATGGATGTGAGTGTGGTCGTCAGAGCAGCACTGATCAGTGTCAGGTTATAATGACCAAGGTGTTCACAAACACTAAGTTTGAGTGTGTGCAGTGAGACTTCAGTCAAAGCATTTAACTGAGGTGTGAAAAATAAGCTGAACTCTACAGCTTGTTGTGGTCCCCTGTGGCTCGACAGCCTTCCAGCTGTTCTCCAGCATTTTCATTTACAGTCATAAAATATCTCCACATGTTGCTCCTCTTTCTCTCTCTCTGCAGTCCAAATGCGTCTTCTGAGCGCATCTGAGTCACGTGACGGCACAGTAACAAATCCCAGCAGGGCAGGAAGAAGGGGGCGGAGCAAAGTGCGTCTGCCGCATAAGAAGAGGTGTTCACACAGACAGAGCTGCTTTTTCATCCACAGCGAGTAAATAGTGAACCTCCAGGAGAGAAACAAACTAAAGTATCGATCATATACCACTACCAACGTTTGGATCGATATCTGCATCGATCTGCACACCCTTGTCTCCTGGATCGTAGCTGAGATCAGCGTGAACCACGTGGGTCTCTGCTCCCTGACCTGTTTCCTGTTTGGAAAGAGTTCCAGCTTCATCACGGAGTTTCTCTCGGTTTGTGGGCTCATCTAAAGGTAAGCACCGAGCTAACTTCAACACTAGATTTACTAACCCTGCGCAAATTTGCAGAAATCCCTTGAACCCAACACCTACTAGAATTACTGACTTTTTTATTTTCTGGTGCAAGTCCCGAGGTGTTAATCACCCCTGCTGAGATTTGTACAGGTCATATGCTCGATTCACATCCTGCTTTTGTTGTGCAAACCACCCATTGTCTTTGAGGCCTGGCACATTTGCTTTTGCACACACATACAAACGCTGCAAATCTGTGTTTGTTTGACAGTGTAAGACAAAAGCAGCAAAAATAAAAACTGTACCAAGAGTACAGTCTTAATGGCTCACTATACAAACAATCTGGAGACATAAATATTGACACGTGTAGGGCTGGGCTATATCATACCGTTCACGGTAATACCGGTGTAATTTTAGGCAACGATAGGAAAATGAAATATTGCGATAGAATATGGGTAAAACGCGCATGCGCAGTGCATATGTTTACATACGCACATGGTGGCGAGAAGAGAATTGTGGGTCGTTAAATGAAACGGATGAACCAGAACCGGTTTGTAAAAATGCAACTTCAGTGGTGTGGAACTGGTTTGACTTTCGTCCGTCAGATAAACAACAAAACACTATTTTTGGTAGAGCATGCTAGCGGGCCGTCGTTATTACCGTGTTTTTGGAAAATACTGCGCACTTAAAATCAATCCTTTGATTTTTCTGAAAATCGACAGTGCTCCTTATAATCCCGCGTGCCTTATGTAACTGTGATTCCAGTCATATTTAACTCTGTCAAATGTTTCAGTACGACTTTGCTCAGCTACGAAGCCGCACCGCTTGATGGTAGTGGTGTGTGATAGTGCATATTTTGGTATCGATCCGATACCAATACAGATACGATACTTTTCAATAAATAGGGTGGATGCCTCAGTGAATTACTAAATCGCAATTAATTTTCATGACCTTAAGTGTTTTTTGTGATGTTTCCTTTGGTATTATTAATTAGTTAAAACCCAGGACATAATTAGGAGAAATAATTTATTTTTTAATTAAATAAAAAAGGTCTTATTATTGTGGCGGCTCGTGGTCTGCGATGCCGCTGCAGGCGAAATGGACTCACCTTCACTTCATCTACAATGATGCCTCGCCGGCTTAAAACCTGTGTGGTGCTTGTGCTGTTGTTGTTTTTGGTGTATGTGTACAGCTCGCAGCAGGAGAGCTGCAGCCGTTGAATGTAGGCTACTGTTACAGCAACCGTGTGATCACTGTAAGGGTGGACAGCACGCGGCTCGCGGTGAGCCGGAGCAGTGGAGCCTGCCGCTTAATTTGACTCAACACGTCAAATATATATATATATATGAGATCTCTGCAGCGTCACTCACAGAGTTCTCAACTTTTGTATATTAAAGTCCAGCCTCACAATACGTAAGCAGATATCATAATATGCGTCAGTTTTTTGACTTCTATAACACTTAAAAACCGTCCTCACTGTCTCACACTCTGTGTTTCCTGCTGTTGTTTCTCCTCGTACACGTCTCTGAAACATCCAGAGTACAGTCTGTGCTAATCTTACTGAGCAGGCGTACAGGCACAGCCAAATGTCTCTAATCTTTGCCCTAGAAACAAGTCTAATATTTATCTGTGTCTGTAAGCGTGTTTGCATTGATCCTCAAAATACTGAATGCCAACTCTCATGAGCACATTTGCAATGTGTGTATGAAAATAATTATAAATACTTATTTAATAAAAGCTCACAAAATACCACTAATAAAAGGCCGGTTAGAATAATGTATTTCCCACAAATCACTGCCTCTGTTTGCAGGGCCAACGTGGATCGAGAAGTCAGCGCTCTCAGGAGGCCGACAATTTTGTTGAAGAAAGAAGTGGAAGAAAAAAATACAACCGTGACGAGTTTGGGAAAGATTTCACTGTGAAAGCTTCCCTAAAAATGCATCAGGTCATCCACACCGGAGAGAGACCATTCAGCTGTGGAGACTGTGGAAAGTCTTTTACCCACTCTGGAAGCTTAAAAACACACAAACTCATCCACACTGGAGAGAGAACGTTCAGCTGTGGAGAGTGTGGAAAGTCTTTTACCCACTCTGGAAGCTTAAAAACACACAAACTCATCCACACTGGAGAGAGAACGTTCAGCTGTGACGAGTGTGGAAAGTCTTTTACGCAGTCTGGAAACTTAAAAACACACAAACTCATCCACAGTGGAGAGAGACCGTTCAGCTGTGACGAGTGTGGAAAGTCTTTTACGCACATTTCAAACTTAAAAACACACAAACTCATCCACACTGGAGAGAGACTGTTCAGCTGTGACGAGTGTGGAAAGTCTTTTACCCACTCTGGAAGCTTAAAAACACACCAACTCATTCACAGTGGAGAGAGACCGTTCAGCTGTGACGAGTGTGGAAAGTCTTTTACCCACTCTGGAAGCTTAAAAACACACCAACTCATTCACACTGGAGAGAGACTGTTCAGCTGTGATGAGTGTGGAAAGTCTTTTACCAAGTCTGGAAACTTAAAAGCACACCAACTAATCCACACTGGAGAGAGACCATTCAGCTGTGGAGACTGTGGAAAGTCTTTTACAAAGTCTGGAAACTTAAAAACACACCAACTCATCCACACTGGAGAGAGACCATTCAGCTGTGGAGACTGTGGAAAGTCTTTTACAAAGTCTGGAAACTTAAAAGCACACCAACTAATCCACACTGGAGAGAGACCATTCAGCTGTGGAGACTGTGGAAAGTCTTTTACCAAGTCTGGAAACTTAAAAAAACACCAACTAATCCACACTGGAGAGAGACCATTCAGCTGTGACGAGTGTGGAAAGTCTTTTACGCACATTTCACACTTAAAATCACATCAACTAATCCACAGTGGAGTTAAAGCGTACACCTGTGATCAGTGTGGCAGAGCTTTTACTCACAGTTACAGCTTACAGAGTCATCTAGTTACCCACTCTGGAATTAAGGCTTACAGCTGTGACATTTGTGGAAAAACTTTCAGCCGGATAGGGAGCCGAAATACACACCTACGCATTCACACCAGACATGATGTGTACAGCTGTGATCAGTGTGGTAAACAATTTACTACAAACGCAGAGTTACGGCGTCACATGTTTACCCACACTGAGGAACGACCTTATAAATGTGACCTGTGTGAGAAGACTTTTAAATCTCCACATTACCTGAGAGCACACCAACAGATCCACACCAGAAAGACTCTACAAGTGCAGTTACTGTGAGGTATGTATTTATATTTTTATCTTGTCAGCCCGACTGTTTGAAACAACTCTGCTCATCAAAGTGTGTTAGCATGTTAGCAATTCTACTGGCAGCTCTGAATGATTATTCAGACTCTAATCACAGGTTTTTAGGGATAGTGTTTGAGAATTGTGTTATTGTTATTGTAGCATTAAACTAGTATTACTTTAACGTTTTTACTCTTATATTTTTTATAGCACATTAAATTGAGCTGAGTGTGATAATGTAAACAGTAAAATGTAATTGGACTTTGGCAGAGACGCTCTTTATTTCAGGTGACGTTCAGGATAAAAATGTTAAGGACTGACTTACACTGTCTTTGTGTTTTTGTTTAGAAGCAGAGCGACACAGATGGATCAAGTTCTCAACCCTGTCATCGCTGTGGGGAAGACTTTTGTTGTGACCTTTGTGGAAAAACTTTAACTAATTGAAGGACTCTGAAAATACATCAACGTAGACACACTGGAGACAAAATGAACTACTGTAAAGAATGTGGGAGAGGCTTCACCACTTCAAGGACTTCAAACAATATGAACTCCTTCACAGTGGCGTTAAAAAGCATGTCTGCGATCAGTGTGGGTCATCCTTCATCAGTGCACGTCAGCTTGAAAAGCATAAACGAGTCCACACATGAGAGAAACCATACAAGTGCAGACACTGTGACAAAACCTTTTCACAATCATGTGATCATACTAAGCATGAACGCAGACACATGAAAGAGAACTTCATCACGGCGCCCCCCGTGTGCGGCAGCCTGTTACAGCAGCTCTGCTCGTTCTGAGTTTCTTTCTTTCTTATCTTTTTCTTCTCGTAATTTTTTTTAATAACTAACGTATTAGTAATTAGATAACAAATTTCCCACGTGTGGGACTAATAAAGGTTATCTGTGAAAGAGTTTGAGTAATCTCAGTTCATACTCCAATCTGAAACGATTCCATGTTACAAATAAACTGTTACGTCTTGATTCCTGCTTTTACGTTAATCTTGTAAACAGTACATTTGCATAACAACTGAAACCGGCCCAATGAATGAACAATGGGTTGTGAGGTCAATTTCTTCATCATTAATATGCAAATTCTTATGAGCATTGATCAACAACCACTGGTCAATGGTCATGAGTGCCATTCACAGAGTTAATATTTGCAATAATGATTATGAAGTTTACTGTTACCAATGTTCAAAAACATTTACTAAATTATCTTCTCTGTGCAAACATCAGCGTGATGCAGGACTGAAATCATTGCCATCTCTGGATCACAGTGAATCTGCAGAGACAGAAAGATCCTCTTCTGGTTTCAGGGTCAGACTTAAACCCTTGAGATCAGGCTCCACAGAGTTCAGGTGGAGTCTTCTGTAAAGATCTGATGAGGCACCTGTCATGGTTCGTATTTGAGGTAAAAGACAAACGACTACAGTCCAAGTGGGTCAAAACAATGATTTTATTACACACACGTGTGTGGGGAAGATGAGCTCTGCAAAACATCAGCCTCAATCTCCCTGAAATACCACCTGAAATACAGACTTTAATGTAATATCCGTAAAATGATAAAATGATGATTAATGTAATAGTAATGATAATGATTATGAATAGTAACAGTAAAATAATTTCAAATCTCCACACACCCATGAATGAAAATGTGCCTCTTGTTACATTTTAAGCTTTCTAAACTGTTCTACTGTAGTGTTTGTGTTGAGTGGTTCGCTTTGTTCCAGCAGTTTGATTAAGAAATCTGTTTCCTGTTATATTTTTATTGAATGCATTGATCCATGTGTTCTGCAGGTTGAATTCAGCTTTTTTGTGTAATGAAATCCTGCAACAAATAAACCAAAATTTTATATGTTAAATAAAGAAATGGTTTACTGACAAAGAGTTTGAGCCGTGATGTCATTTCCTGTATATCAGAGCAACACCTGAAGTGACCAGTGTTTAAAGTCAGAGTCAAATGTTGTGTCAGCATGACCTTGTGAAAACTGCTTGGCGATGCTTCACTACGTTATCTGCTAACTGTTAGGGTGTAGAAGGACGAAACTCCCAGTGTGACCAGTGGCAGGAGCTTCCTGATGCAGAGAGTTGAGTGTGGCGGATATAAAAGAGAAGCTGAGGCATCCCAAGGTTAAAGCTGGCATAACTGAACTTTAATGTTTGATGTCTGTTTTGGCTCTCCTGCGCGCAGTAATTAATAGCTTGAACACAGCAGAGCTTGATATAAAGACCTGGGTGACAACTAACTTTATGCTGCTGATTATACTTGGCCCTAAAATACCTAGAAATATGGTATCTAACCAGATACTTGCTCTTGATGGCATTACCTTGGCCTCCAGTAACACCTTGGAGTAATATTTGACCAGGACATTAAACAAATATTTAGGGCTGTGTGATGAACCAAGTTGAAAAAGCAGAAGGAGTCACAAGAATTATTAGAAAAACAAAGTTTTCATTCATTTAACCCAAATATTATATTTATAAAAGTAATTAATGTTAAGCTCATAAAAAATGTCAAAGAAACAAAACTGAACTCAGGCAAAGAACTGCAAACTTAACAAACCAAATGACTGCACAAAGAAATATAACTGACCTAAACAAACATAACTGACCTAAACATGAAATGGCACAGAAGGGTAAATATATTGTCTGATCAGACCACTATGACACACGAGGAGTTTTTCCTTTCCAGTCACCTTTCTCACTCACTATGTGTTAATAGACCTCTCTGCATCGAATCATATCTGTTATTAATCTCTGTCTCTCTTCCAAATCATGTCTTTATCCTGTCTTCCTTCTCTCACCCCAACCGGTCGGAGCAGATGGCCCCGCCCCTCCCTGAGCCTGGTTCTGCTGGAGGTTTCTTCCTGTTAAAAGGGAGTTTTTCCTTCTCACTGTTGCCAAAGTGCTTGCTCATAGGGGGTCATATCATTATTGGGTTTTTCTCTGTATCTACTGTACAATATAAAGCGCCTTGAGGCTACTTTTCTTGTGATTTGTCGCTATATAGATACAATTGAATTGAATTGAATTTGTTCTTTAGTATTTCTAAAGGGTTAAACTGCTTCCTCACATCTGCTTCATGAATATGAAGGGTTGTAGTGGGAGAAGGCGGTGTGAAATCCTCATAGGTGTGAAGTGAGGAGGTTGCTCCTGTGGGTGAAGTCTTTCATAGCATTAATTGCTTTGTTTTGGGGGGAGTGGGGAAGGTGGGGGGATGGGGTGGCTGTAGCTCAGGCGGTAGAGCAGGTCACCTACTGATCGCAAGGTTGGAGGTTCCTCCAGTCTGTATGCCAAGTATCCTTGGGCAAGATACTAACCCCAAGTTGCTCTCCGATGCATCCATCAGAGTATGAATGTGTGTGAGTGTAGTTAGAAAGCACTCAGTATAGAGGTATTGCTTGTGAGAATGGGTGTGAGTGGGTGAATGTGGTGTGTTGTATAGAGCGCTTTGAGTACTCCAGGAGAGTAGAAAAGCGCTATATAAGAATCAGTCCATTTACCATCACTCTATTGTTGGAGAAGTCTCTATTGCAAGCCTATTCAAATGGCGGCCCGCGGGCCACATGCGGCCCAGAAGCAACCTGCAAGTGGCCCTGCCTGTGGTCCTGGCAGAAACACAGAGAAAACGCAAAAAATTAATTAATTAACTAATTAAAAAAAATTTAAAATTCCTACAGCGTAGTGTAGACTGTGAATGCAACACTCCTAGTAGCCTAACAATATTTAACCCACAATGCGCCGTGATGTAAACATATTAAACAATAATCGTAATATATGATGCGACAACAGCGTGTCTTTCTCAGTCCAAACGCGTAAATTTGACAGTGAAAACCGTCGGTTTAACCCTGCCTGGACTGACAAATGCTTATTCATTTTACCGCCAAATGCCAAACCTATGTGTTTAATTTGCAGAGAGTGTGCTGCGGTACTTACGCAGGCACCACAATGACAAACACCAGACTTTCTACACAAACTTTCCAGATCAATCTCAGGAGAGGGATGCAAAAGTACAGTTTAATTGCGAGTTTAATAATCTTTCAGCCGGAGTTGTACTACCCTTGTGAGGGTCCTGTACAGCCCAATAGAGAGCTGCAGCAGCTTCCCTTCGTGTTTGCTTCTTGGCGAAGAAGAAAAGGCCTTTCACAGATTCTGAAACAGTGAAATACTGCATGCTGGCCGTGGTGGATGCGGTGATAAGTGACGAAAAAATTAAAGTAAGTGTGACATCTGCTATTTAAAAACGTGCCCCTGTCAGACAGTTCAAATATTCGTAGAGTTGAAGTCCTGGCGTCAGATGAGTTTGAAATGCTGTTAGGTGACCTGAAGAACACTGATGTTTATAGCAGGAGATGGGTTCACAGCCAGAACTGACAATGCACAGTTGTGCATATATGTCCGATTTCTGGATGGGAAATTGCTCGGCTTACTACCGTTAGAGGGACACAAAGCTGGAATAATGTTTGAGAAGATTTCAGCTCTTTTTAAGGGAAATGGTCTGGATATGAAGCGTGTCTGTACACGGATGGGGCTCCATCCATGGCAGGAAAAATGAGTGGTCAGCAAAATATTTATTTTAATTTGAAAGGGAATTATCAAAATGTTTTTTTTAATTATTATTTCAAATATACAAAAAATAGTTTAGTTATAGCTCCCTTTTTTTAAATGGACCTTTTGGTGTGCATTTGTGAGAGGTCACCAGATTTACAGGGGAAAAGGAATAAAAAAATTACTTGTTTTTAAATACAGTTGTGTGAATTTGAAATTGACATTGATCTGCTGCTTACTGGCTGCAAAAAAATATCTGGCCCAGATAAATTCCTCGGGTTGAAATCTGCACTGAAAAAAATGCAATAGGGTGGTTGTTGAATTTGCATAGAATTACTTCATATATCCAGCATGACTAATTTAAATTTCATGTCTAAACACATTTTTGTCTTTTAATTTTCACATATTCTTTAAGAATATTCATTCTTTTAGAACAAATCATGTTGAAAAGAAACAAGTTAGTCGTGTTTTATCCTCAAGCTCCGCCCCCTGGAAAGGAAAAATCGGCTGCACTGTCCGCCATTTTTGTCTCTCGCTTTGGAAACTCTACTACCATCTGGAGTTTTACACTTGAAGGTAAATAAGATTTTAAAGCTAACACACCAGTGAGAAAGAGTGTAGACCCTTTATATATGTGGACTTTTACTGGGGTGTTGTTATTTTACAGGTATGTGGGCTGTTTATCGAAAACCATGAAAGGCCAATGTTAGGCTCCAGTTAGCTAATGGTAACAGAAATTATGCGATAAGCAAATTAGTAATTAACATATATAATGTGAGTTAATATTGTTTGTATATTCTTTCAGTCTAAATTAACAGACTATTACAAACTTGCATCGGTGTCTGTAGTAAGTGGTGGTACCTGCAGTGTCTTAACCATTAAACAAGCTAATGTAGGGCCGGGATATGACTAGTTTGTTGAAACATGTCTGCTGCCAATGTGACTGCGCACACATGGTAACATTACCAGCACATAGCCACAGCCGCCATAAACATGCTAAAAGGCCAATCTAGCTTCTGTAGTCAGCAGCTGGAAGACTCAACACAGACCCAAGATTCAGTGTAACGGTTATCTAAATGTTGTGTGTCCTGTTTGTAAGCCCAGAAAAAGAAATTAAATAAAATGACGACCTTGAGCTTCAAGCTAATGTAAGCGTAATGCTATAGCATAAAGCTAATGCAATGATGAGGTTGTTAAATTAGTAAAAATACAGTAAATATATCCAACATGAATCATTTATATTTTTGGTCTAAACATAATTAAGTCTCACGCCTTTCACTTGTTTTAGAAGGATGTTCAGTCTTTTAAAACCAGTCATATCAAAATAACAGAAAATAGTTATGTTTTCTGTTGAAACTCCACCCCCCAGGGTGTGTTCTGCGAGGGAAAATTCACTGTGGCGGTCCGCCATTTTTTGTCTTCGCTTTGTTTACCTTTGGTGCTGAGCTTTACTTTGTCGAGGTAAACTGAAAACTACATGTTTGAGAGGAAACGAAGAGAACATCCATTAGATGGGGAAGTTTTTCTCATGAATTGCCGTTGAGCAACATAATGGAAAAAACAAGTCATTCCTTAAGTTAACTAACGATAATGCTAGCTTAAGCTGCGGGACAATATTATGTGCATTAGCTTTTTTTCAGTGCCTGCCCAGTCACATTCGCTTGTTTTTTCTCAGTGAATACAGACTAACAAACTTGTGTCCATTTAGTTAACTGGTTGTACCTAAAATGTTTTAGTTAAACAGTTAAACAAGCTATTTTGCCATGGGGTGGGCTGTGTGTGTGTGTGTGTGTGTGTGTGTGTGTGTCGGGGGGGGGGGGGTCTTCACTAAAGTCCGTTTATTTAGGGCATGACACCTATGCAGTACTCATTAGGAGACGAAGAGCATGACGTGGGGCTTTATTTCATGTTCTGGGGCAGTGAATGTAATGTACTGATAACATGTTAAAGACACACAAAAACCCAACAAATTATTTTCACTGATTTATAGAGAGACTGAGAGGAGGGCTTAAAGAGATAAGAAAAAAATGACAATATAAATATGTTTAATTTATTTTTTCTGTATCGATATATGGTGCTTATCCCTGCTGAAGGGCAGATTGGTGTTGCTTCAGAACAATTCTCTAGCGCTGTTACGTAGAGGTGTTACAGTTAAGGTTTTAATAACATTATTTTATTTACTAGTGAAGATTTGCATATGTTATCTCGCATTCTGTAAGGTAAATTTTCTGGAAAGGTCAAATTAACTAATAATAACTAAGTATTAATGAAAGACCTTGATGTGTATATGACAATAATAGATGTAGTTTATGGGTCATTTTCAGAACTGCAAAATGGCCAGAAGGAGGCAACTGCTGTGGTTGCAAACAGGCTTTGGGTGGTATGGAAGTAAGGGCAACTATGGAACTGCTCAGCAACATGGGAGCCATAGCTAATAAATAGTAATATGACAAAAATAACAACTTTGTGTGGATGTAACCTTGTGAGATCTGAGATTTTGACAGCATTTTTATGTGACAACTTCTCTTTTTAGATAAATGCAGAGTCTAAGTGCTTTACCACCATGCCACTGCAGTCCAGATTACTCTCGCAGATAGATGTGCTACCTGACAAACTAATAAAGGTCTTCAAAAGGCGAGGCGGACAAATAGGAAGAAGACTTCAGAACATTCTGGAGCCCACGGCCCAGGTAAGAAAAAAAATAATTTGTGTATACACTTAAGGGAAAATAATAATTTTAACAAAATGCTGCTTGTCACTCTATGCCAGGAGTATGTTGAAAATCACCTGGGATTTTCACAATTTACCATGGGTGCGTTTTTTTTTTTTTTCTTTTACCTGCATTAGAACTATGTGTGGAGTTCATAGTTGAACACCTCTCTATGCTCTGACAGTATTCTGCTTCTTTGCATTGAGATTTCACTTCAGAAATGCATTACCTTTTTAAGCATTCTGAGGACTCAAATCACATGCTGTAATGAATCCATTTTTGTTCACCTAATGTGTTAATGTTAACATTTTTTGGAATAGTGACACAGATTAAAATAAGATTTGGTATAATGTTCTTTGACCAGTGTTCTGTTTAATTAAATTTTGGAATTCTGCATTTTCTAGGCCACAGATGAAGCCATTATCCAACGATCTAATAAGGAAACAACCATGGGAATTTACATCATCAAGTCAAGAGATGCCAGTGGCAGCCCTGAGGACATCAGGATAGTCCTTGAAGGCCAGAGAGTCTGGCAGGATTTGGATAACTATACCCTAGCAGCTGCAATGCTGTTTGGACTAATGTACACTTTGAACCTCACCTACCCACTGGAAAAGTATACCTTCGAGGTATTATAGAAACTGGTTATGGAGCTCAAAAGGAACAGCCTTTCAAAGAAGGCCCAGGTTTTCAGGACCAGACTGTACGATTGAACAGTTTTCCAGTTATGATGTGGGAACAACATGTTTACCTCTTCGAATATGTACCATCCTTTCTTTTAAGCCAGCACTGGTAAAGTTGCAGTACATAGTGAAACTTATTTTTCTGGAACTTTTCAACTTGGGGCCTTTATTACTGCAGTGTTCAGTGTTCACTTTTCAAGCCATGGCTCTTTTGAAAAAAAAATTCAAACTTTGAATGTCCATTTTTCTCAATGGAAATGGTGCCTTGCACCAATTTCACCAGTTGGCAATTTCTTTCCCAAGGTGCACCACTACAAACAGATTGCATGGTCTAGTATTAGTGATTGTGATGTTTAGTGATAGAAGCAAGCCAATACTAATCAGTTTAGGTCTCTTGGTTTTGTGCCTGTGGGTTATAATGTTATTTTAAGTCTCTTCTTTGTGTCATTTTAATAATTACACCCCTGTTGCCATATTACCTTATGGCTCTTACATTTAAAAAACTATTTTTTACATAAGCGTGATGTCATAAGGCCCCACAATGTTGAATCCAGGTTACAGCAGATAACTTTGAGGAATGTTGTGGAATGTTTTTCAAGAGATCCATTGTACAAATATGACTCATGTATATTTTGGAAGCCTGAATTGAAAGTCCATTGTTACAACTGTGTAGTATTTTCAAAAATACAGGTCATTGTTCAAAAATGTTTTACTTTTTTCTTTGATTGAAGAGAAATTGTACAGTACATACAGTAAGATCAGCCTTAATTTAGTTTTATTTATTGAACACTCAATTATATATTAGATTATATATTATATATTAGAAATTTGTTATAAAATAAAATAAGCTTACCATAAAATAATCTTGTCAATATAACACATAGTAGTCCAATACAATTAACACAAAAAGTTCATGTCTGATAAACATGAATATTCTATAAATATTTGACCGGAATGAAAAACATAACAACAACATAAAAAAGTCATGTTCATGTTACCAGAAAAATGTGTGCAGGTATAACATAAAAAACTAAGGTTAATCAAACATAACTTAATTTCGTGCAACCGATTACAATAATTTTTTTATGTTTATCCCACTGATTATTTTTTTCAGTGTGGCCCAACTAACTTCTTAGTTGAATAGCCATGCTCTATTGAGTTGTGAAAGCTGCTTGATGTCTCATCAAACCGTTGAGGGCGTTGGCCAACAGTGGAGTGGGGCTGTGTGCTTCCTGAAGTGAAAATCTGGCATTTAAAGATGAATGGGAAAGACTCGCTCACAGCTGACTAATGAACATTCGAATGTAATCTTATATTTAAAACACTGACAGGATGTTCAAGTCAGTGCAGTACTTCTTGTGTTTAATAACCACCAACCATCTACAACTACAGACATAAGTAATTAGAGTTTAATTATCAAAAGACGAACAAATTAAATAAAAAGAATTGAAGTTGGACCTGGGGCTTAGCTGCACTTCTATGTAATAGCAATTTCATCCACAAGGTGGAGCAGTGAGTCAGAGTAACCTTTATCTAATCAAGGAAAGAGTGCATTCTTATTTACAGTGGCAGGAAAAACAAAAGCACTATATAAATACACATTAGTTACTTACAGTGAGAAATTATTCACAAGAAATGACGGCTGCCACTTTCACCAAATTCAGACCATGCAATCCTCAAAGAAGGTGCAACAAACCATAGAGATGCATGTCAGACTTACCAGGCCTCGTTTAGCATATTAAATATAAAAGTTCTCATATTCCATATGTACGAGGTACGACCCCCCTCTTGGTTGTGGCGTGTGGATATTTCTTTAAGACACTAGTAAGTATGTGTGATATCCTGACATTATGAATTGTAAATGTACAAACCGGATTCCTAAAAAGTTGGGACACTAAACAAATTGTGAATAAAAACTGAATAAAATGATGTGGAGATGGCAAATGTCAACATTTTATTCAGAATAGAACATAAATCACAAAACAAAAGTTGAAACTGAGAAAATTTATCATCTGAAGGGAAAAATATGGTGATTCAAAATGTCATGGTGTCAACAAATCCCAAAAAAGTTGGGACAAGGCCATTTTCACCACTGTGTGGCATCTCCCCTTCTTCTTACAACACTCAACAGACGTCTGGGGAACGAGGAGACCAGTTTCTCAAGTTTAGCAATAGGAATGCTCTCCCATTCGTGTCTAATACAGGCCTCTAACTGTTCAATCGTCTTGGGCCTTCTTTGTCGCACCTTCCTCTTCATGATGCGCCAAATGTTCTCTATAGGTGAAAGATCTGAACTGCAGACTGGACATTTCAGTACCCAGGTCCTTCTTCTACGCAGCCATGATGTTGTGATTGATGCAGAATGTGGTCTGGCATTATCTTGTTGGAAAATTTATATTTTTTCTGCATTGATGGTGCCTTTCCAGACATGCAAGCTGCCCATGCCACACGCACACATGCAACCCCATACCATCAGAGACGCAGGCTTCTGAACTGAGCATTGATAACAACTTGTGTTGTCCTTTTCCTCTTTGGTCCGGATGACATGGCGTCCCACATTTCCAAAAAAGAACTTCGAATCGTGACTCCTCTGACCACAGAACAGTCTTCCATTTTGCCACACTCCATTTGACATGATCCCTGGCCCAGTGAAAACACCTGAGCTTGTGGATCTTGCTTAGAAATGGCTTCTTCTTTGCACTGTAGAGTTTCAGCTGGCAACGGCGGATGGCACGGTGGATTGTGTTCACTGACAATGGTTTCTGGAAGTATTCCTGAGCCCATTCTGTGATTTCCTTTACAGTAGCATTCCTGTTTGTGGTGCAGTGTCGTTTAAGGGCCCGGAGATCACGGGCGTCCAGTATGGGTTTACGCCCTTGACCCTTATGCACAGAGATTGTTCCAGATTCTCTGAATCTTCGGATGATGTTATGGACAGTTGATGATGATAACTGCAAAGTCTTTGCAATTTTTCGCTGGGTAACAACTTTCTGATATTGCTCCACTATCTTTCTGCGCAACATTGTGGGAATTGGTGATCCTCTACCCATCTTGGCTTCTGAGAGACACTGCCACTCTGAGAAGCTCTTTTTATACCCAATCATGTTGCCAATTAACCTAATTAGTGTTAATTGGTCTTCCAGCTCTTCGTTATGCTCAAATTTACTTTTTCCAGCCTCTTATTGCTACTTGTCCCAACTTTTTGGGGATTTGTTGACACGGTGAAATTTTGAATCGACATATTTTTCCTTTAAAATGATACATTTTCTCGGATTAAACTTTTGATCTGTCACCTACGTTCTATTCTGAATGGAATATTGAAATTTGCCATCTCCACATCATTGCATTCAGTTTTTATTCACAATTTGTTTAGTGTCCCAACTTTTTTGGAATCCGGTTTGTAGTTAATTTTGTAATATTTTTCAATTTTTCTTCCTTCATTTAATATTTCTGTCATGTTGTTTTTGTTGTTGTATTTAGTTTTTTATCTGTGTGTACTTTTTTAATCTGGATGAAAAAGTTGGATGTAGCTAGCTGTGATGTGTGGTGCATTAAATAGTTGGTGTTTATTCTACTTTTCATTTTTGGGACTTTTGGAAGTGACGTCACCTTTGGTTGCCATGGAAACAATCCGTGCATCAGAGCTCTGTGAACTTTATGATGATGACCATTAATCAAACTTCATTCACATATAGACTATAAGAAAAAATGAGCTTTCATCATCTGTTTCATTTGTAAGTGACGGTCAGTCGTAGTTCTAATGAATCAAAGGATGTTCACAGTGTTTTGTTACTTATTTTAGTTTTATTTAACACTTAGTTCATGTTTCAGCTCCAGCTGTTTAAACACTGAACAACCTTAAGGTGAAAAGTATCTAACTGGGTTTTCTTCCTATATTATCTATATGTTGAATTTCATTCATGTAGCTGATTGATGAGCCCTTCATGTCAGTGTTGTTTTATGACAGTATTTGGATCATTTTCTCCAACCTGTGAAACTTTATGTGTGTGAGAGCTGATTCACTGATGGAGGAATTTGTGAAAGAAGAGCTGAAAGAAATGCTGACACAGGCAGAGTTGAGTCCCTTTAAACTGACACGTTAGATAATGAGGAGACATGGCATTCCAAGAAAGCTGAATATAAACCTGCAGGGGAATACTGTGTGTTGGTAGTCATGTTTCCTCATTATCACAATAAAATTTTAGATACATCCATAAGATTTAAGCTTTTTTTTGGTTTGTTTTTTTTAATCAGTTTTAAATATTGATTTAATAAAAACAGTTTTTATGTTGTCGTCACCACTGAACATTAAGGTAGGACTTTCCTCTCATTTATTTAAGTGAAAGCTTCCAAATGTTTTTTTTTTTTTCTCTTGGCGAAGGCAGTCACACTTCTCTCCTCCCCCTTCCCTTATCTTCCCTGCTTAGCGTCTTGTGTCCTTGTCTAGTCTCATGTATTTTCTTACTTTTTCCCTGGAACACTCTCTCACAGTCTGTTCTCTAAAACCTAAAAGACAAATTATGGATTTGATCAACTGGCCCCTGAATGCAATTGACACCCTCTTCTCAATGAGAAGCCTGGGCTCAGGTGAGCCTGACTGTAAGACACTGAAGACACCTTTTCGGAACCATGATTACAGGGTTCTTGCTGATCGGCACTGGCTTAGCCCTGGCTTATCGAAGAATAAAGAAAGCGGAAACGGCTGTTCAAACCCCCACAAGGCTGCCCACTATGTTGATTGGAACAATGGAGCGAGCTGTGGCTTCTCAGAATGGGTTCATTCTACGCAGCACGGATGACATCTTGGAGAAGCTTGTGGCTGCTGTGAGTACTGAGACCGACAACATCTGACAACATCTCAGAGAGGCTCACGACTGTCGTGAACACTCATGCTCTATGAGCACAATGGATAACATCTCGGTATGGATGGATGACATCGTGGAGAGGCTAACAGCTGTCCAACGGGAATGCTAGAACATCTTTGAAAGTCACATGAGTTTTTTGCACTAAAGTGAAAACCGCCATCACTTCATTTAACACAAATTTAATCCCACATGTGTGAAAGAAAAACAAAACACTTTTTTTTAAAAGTCTGTAACAAAACCATCAAATCTGATAAAGGTTATTTAAATGCTGCAAAAGAAGAATGGATTGGAATAAAAAAATACATATGCTAACCTTAATTACTGGGGGAGGATAATGAATTATGCTCATAGTGAGTAAAAAGTAAACTGAGTGCAATTTATGGACAGAGATTCACTTTTAATGTGAATGTATAATATAATACAGATACATTAAAAAATGATCCCAAAACAGAATAAATTATTACAAAATATGAATAAAAACTATAAAAATGGAGGCAACTTTGCTTGTGGTAGAATGTATACAATGTATGAAAAAATCTTTATTGCAGACACTAATTTTACTAATTCAATAAGACTAATTTTGTGTTGTCAGATTTATGAGTTTCATGCTTTCATCGTGGTACTTGAGAGCTTGACATTTTCTCACACTGTAAAAAGTTTGAGAAACACTGATAAGTGTGTGTGTGCTTTTAGAAAACATTTAAAGCTGCAGTACAGAATCTTTGAAACAAGCTTAAAACATTTTTAGAATATAAACAGAGCATCTGCTTCTCTTCACAGCTCCTCACTCCTGACTTCAATACTTGAAATGTGCAATTCACTTGTATTTTCACTTGTATTTTCACTTGTATTTTTTTTTATTCCTATTTATTCTATTTATCCCCTTCGTATAATTTATTTATATATGTCTCTGTATTTTTATGTGTGTATATATAATATTCTGCTCATGCTCTGTAATTTCTGTCAGTGCTGTGCTTTTGGAAACCGAATTTCCCAGAGGAACCCACCCGAGGGATTAATAAAGTTTTATCTTATCTTATCTTATCTTATTTTATCTTATCACTCCACGAGGGCTCCGTTTGGCTTTCTGATAGTGAGCAAATGCGATGTAGGTACTGCGGCAGTCATACAGACAACTGGACGGTCCAAAAGTTGGCCTACCTATTACTGGCTGAGGTTTTAGTAGAGTTGTGGCTGAACCACATACGTATATATATATTATTAATTTTAATCTCCCCATTACCATTGATTATTAATTGATCAATGATAATGTTATGTTGGAATGTTGAGCGTCAAAAATGTTTCAACCCAGTTTGTTTTGCAGATCCTGTAAAGCAGCTTTAACACAGGGAGAGAAAAACTTCCAGATTGTACGAGTAAAATCATTTTTTTTTCTTTGTCAGTTTAACAGTTTCTGTTGCCTGTCACTGTTCCCCTTCTGTTTTCTTACCTGGTTCTTCCTGACCTTTAACTTTCTCCCCACGTTACCCTCTTTCCTCTCTCCCTCTTTGGACTGACAATCATACACAAATAAATTGTATTCAATTATATTAAAAATGACATTAATATGAAAAAAATATTATTAAGATCACTAACAAAGTCCTGTCTCAGTGTACTTTCAACCAAAAGGCAAATAACCAAACCACATGAACATCTAATAAAAGATATAAATATTGAAACACTGATCCAACATTATTCTTGATTGACGGATCATTTGATTTTACACTTTTACCTGAATGTGGCTCCTTTAGAAAAAAAAACATCAACTTCCTAACATCCATTATGAACCTGACTCTCTCTGTACACACACACACACAAACACACACAAACACACACACACACGCACACCAGGAGTTATAAGGTTAATGGGCATTCAGTCAGTTAGCTAGTTAGTATCCATTTCAAACAGGACAGTGGTAACAGCAGTAGCTACGGACAATTATAAGTTTTAGATTTTAAGTAGGCTGTATACATTTCAATAGGAGCAACAGGACGGTCAAATATCACTGAATTTACTACAGAGCAGGACGGATTGTAGGGTAGCAAACATCGTCAGAAAACAAGTTTTCCACACTGCAGGATACCTGGTGTGATGTTCTTCGGGGCTTTTTGATATACATAATAATATACAGTACATACATAATACATAATATATATATACATAATATACAGTCTGACGTTATCTCGGTCTAAATGGAGAACAGAAACGATAAAGAGGCAGAGTGATGTGTAGCTGGGAAGAGGAAAAGAAGATAAACCAGTAGAGCAAGTTAACTTGAAACCATGACATGTTTCCATTTTGGGCGGGGGGGTTAAATTGCCCCCTAACTCATTTCCTGCATCTGTACTTGCATCCTGACAACAAGTCCACTTTTTTCACCACACAACACTGACGTTCGATTTCTTGTAAGCCCAACAATTTTGTCCCAGGGCAGTTTCATGGCCGTTACACTTTGACATACGTTTCTCCTCAGGCTCACATTTGCCAAAATCTGCGTTTTGTCTGGACACAAGACGTCGCACACCTTCATCATGCAGCTTTTCAGAAACTCTCCCTCGGTAACCGATATATATTTTTAAATATATATCGTGATAAATATTTTGGGCCATATTGCCCTGCTCTACTAGATATGAGCATACTTTACATAACTGTGTATGAACGATGATCAAGAGACAAACTTTGAAGATGCAGAGCATGATGTCGCATCATCAGACTGTAAACAAACATCCACCAGGCTTCTTTGCTGGCAGAGGTGATGATTCTCCCATCAGGGATCAGTAGAGTGTATTAACCTGTGGTATAAGCAGCAGTCAGTGAAATATTACTGTTTCAGATAAGAAATCTAGCACATGAAAGCCAGGGTGGGAGGGATCTCTGCAAACTGACTCACCTCTGCAAGTGTGAAGCTCAACAAAGATCTGACTCTGCAGTCACAGACAAACAAAAAACTCCAGCTGGGAGATAGAAAACGCTGTCTGGGTCTTGCTGGATGTTGCTGGTCAGAGTCCCAAACTATTTTTATCACTTTGGTGTATCTCAACATTCAGTTATGCAGACATATGTGTTCTTAAAAGCAATTCTTTGTTTTGCGGGCGGAGTGGAAGCCGTTATGCTTCACAGTGCACCTTAACAAAGAGGGGATGCTTTTTATTTACATCTAGTCAAAAGTGTTGGTAATAGTGTTTTAATCACACTAATTTTATAATTCTGACAATATCTCAGCTTGCAGCGATGCATGCATTTTATTTTAAAAACGGCACAAGTGGGAATTTCTTCTGAATGGGTAATCTCAGCTTGTTCACAAGCGTTTCATTTAATCAAACCACTAGTTTTAATTTAACTAGTTTTTACGCATCTACTGGGGTTTCTTTCACGGGTTGATGAAATTATTTTATTCGGGATTTCGGAATGTTGAACTAAGAGTGAGACAGGGGCTACTACTATCTTGTTATTGTTCTCATTTTTCAGAGGGAGACATGCAAGCAGGGGACCTCTCAGACACGCCAGACTCCGAATTGCCCGAGTATTACTGTGACACCCACTATGATGATGTGATGCTGAGGCTCAAGACATTCCGATTCATCCCTGCCACACGCTTGTTTGTACGCTCATACACAGTCGATGGGACTGGAACACAATTCAGCAGGATTGCAGAACACACCATGACTGCACTGAGATCATCACAACATATAGCGTGATGGAAATTCAGTTTCCAGTAGCACAGCACCGACAGAACTTGCATGTTACAGATACGCTAAGGGAAATGAGAGTAAGGATATAAGCACACAGCCCCACTCCACTGACAACCTGCTGTTGGCCAACACCCTCAACGACTCTTACTGCTGGTTTGAAGAGACATCAAGCAGCCTTGACACCTCCACCTTCCCCAACAATAGAGACACTTTGGTCCATCATCCCCCCACCTCCCCACTCCCACCAGCACAGAGCCATCACCACCATCAAAGACTTCACCCACAGGAGCCCCCTCCTCACTCCACAGCTATGAGGATTTCACACCACCTTCTCCCACTACAACCCTTCATATTCATGATGTGAGGACGCAGGTTAACCCTTTAGACCTACTAAAGAACCCAGTCCGCCTGAGCTTATCTTTATATTTTTACATGTTGTAGTGCCATTTCTGGGAGTATTTTAAGTTGCTATACATCAATACAACCATTATATCCCAAATTTTAATCATATGTATGCACTAAGTCATCAGTAACTACATAAATTGCAATAGTGGTATTTTTACACAAATTTCTAGTTAAAGTAATTTCAGAGGTTCATTCCTGAAAATTGTAAATGTAAAAAAGTTTCATAAAACAGTTTCCAAATTAATTTTGAGTGTCTTCATAGTTTTATTTTTGAGATACACCAATTTGTATATACTGCAGCCACCAACTTTGAAATTCTCCTTTACATGACTTATTTAAACATTCTCCTCTTGAATGCAAAATTCTTAAAAACATCTTTTATCCTTTAAGAGTAAATAAATCTGAAAGCTGTTCCATCCTAAAAGAGTACAACAATGTGTAGTTTATGATGTTCTAAAGGTTTCAGCATCTTTTTGAATTTGTCACATGTGTGGAAAGGTATGAGTGAGCCTTTGTATCATACTGTGAGTGATGCTCGTCAGCACACAAACCCAGAGTTTCTCTACAGGGACACAGAGAGAGTTATTCCCTGTACTGTAAGGACACATTCAGCATTGTGCAGTAAATCCAGATCATCCCAGTTAAATGATTACATGGATGTGAGTGTGGTCGTCAGAGCAGCACTGATCAGTGTCAGGTTATAATGACCAAGGTGTACACAAACACTAAGTTTGAGTGTGTGCAGTGAGACTTCAGTCAAAGCATTTAACTGAGGTGTGAAAAATAAGCTGAACTCTACAGCTTGTTGTGGTCCCCTGTGGCTTGACAGCCTTCCAGCTGTTCTCCAGCATTTTCATTTACAGTCATAAAATATCTCCACATGTTGCTCCTCTTTCTCTCTCTCTGCAGTCCAAATGCGTCTTCTGAGCGCCTCTGAGTCACGTGACGGCAGAGTAACAAATCCCAGCAGGGCAGGAAGAAGGGGGCGGAGCAAAGTGCGTCTGCCGCATAAGAAGAGGTGTTCACACAGACAGAGCTGCTTTTTCATCCACAGCGAGTAAATAGTGAACCTCCAGGAGAGAAACAAACTAAAGTATCGATCATATACCACTACCAACGTTTGGATCGATATCTGCATCGATCTGCACACCCTTGTCTCCTGGATCGTAGCTGAGATCAGCGTGAACCACGTGGGTCTCTGCTCCCTGACCTGTTTCCTGTTTGGAAAGAGTTCCAGCTTCATCACGGAGTTTCTCTCGGTTTGTGGGCTCATCTAAAGGTAAGCACCGAGCTAACTTCAACACTAGATTTACTAACCCTGCGCACATTTGCAGAAATCCCTTGAACCCAACACCTACTAGAATTACTGACTTTTTTATTTTCTGGTGCAAGTCCCGAGGTGTTAATCACCCCTGCTGAGATTTGTACAGGTCATATGCTCGATTCACATCCTGCTTTTGTTGTGCAAACCACCCATTGTCTTTGAGGCCTGGCACATTTGCTTTTGCACACACATACAAACGCTGCAAATCTGTTTGTTTGACAGTGTAAGACAAAAGCAGCAAAAATAAAAACTGTACCTAGAGTACAGTCTTAATGGCTCACTATACAAACAATCTGGAGACATAAATATTGACACGTGTAGGGCTGGGGTATATCATACCGATCACGGTAATACCTGTAATTTTAGGCAACGATAGGAAAATGAAATATTGCGATAGAATATGGGTAAAACGCGCATGCGCAATCCATATGTTTACATACACACATGGCGGGTCGTTAAATGAAACGGATGAACCAGAACTGGTTTGTAAAAATGCTGCAACTTCAGTGGTGTGGAACTGGTTTGGCTTTCGTCCGTCAGATACACAACAAAGCTCCAATTTTTGGTAGAGCATGCTAGCGGGCCGTCGTTATTACCGTGTTTTTGGAAAATACTGCGTCTTAAAATCAATCCTTTGATTTTTCTGAAAATCGTCAGCGCCCCTTATAATCCCGCGTGCCTTATGTAACTCTGGTTGTGTTTACTGACCTCGAAACGATTTTATGTACACGGTGCTCTAAAATCTGTCAAATGTTTCAGTACGACTTTGCTCAGCTATGAAGCCACACCGCTTGATGGTAGTGGTGTACTTTTCAATAAATAGGGTGGATGCCTCAGTGAATTACTAAATCGCAATTAATTTTCATGACCTTAAGTGTTTTTTGTGATGTTTCCTTTGGTATTATTAATTAGTTAAAACCCAGGACATAATTAGGAGAAAGAATTTATTTATAATTAAATAAAGAATGTTTTATTATTGTGGTGGCTCCTGGTCTGCGATGCCATTTGTCATATGGAGACGGCGACCTTCCAGGCGTGAAAGGTCAGGATTTGATGCGAAAGCCATGGTGTTATTTAAACAGTGGGAGAGGCTTAGGATCCAAAATGGAGTTCTCTATCGGATCACAAAGGACCCCCTGAGTAAACAAAGGAGACATCAGTTTGTTTTGCCTGAAAGTATTAGAGCAAAGGCATTGAACGGTGTCCATGATATTGCAGGACATCAGGGGCAAGCGAAGACTTTATATCTGGCAAGACAACGGTTCTTTTGGCCGAAGATGGAGTCTGATATAAAGGAGTATGTCAAATGCTGTCAAAGATGCATCCTGGCCAAAACACCAGAACCCTCTGCTCGAGCCCCACTTGAGAGCATCAGAACCTCCGCTCCTATGGAGTTGGTGTGTTTGGATATTTGGAGTGCAGAGGATAGTAAGCAGCGCTCAGTAGATGTTCTTGTCCTTACAGATCATTTCACTAAGCTAGCCCATGCCTTCCCTATGCAAGAAACTATGGGACATGTTTTCTGTGTGTATGGGTTTCCTGAGCGTTTTCCTGAGCGGATTTACTCTGATCAGGGACCAAATTTTGAAAGTGAGCTCTTGGCAGAACTGCTCAAGTTCTCGGGGGTCTCCAAATCCCATACTACGGCATACCATCCCATGGGAAATGGAGGGACTGAGAGGTTTAATAGGACACTGGGCAACATGCTTAGGTCCTTGCCCCTCAGAGAAAAGAACAAGTGGCCTCAACAGATACAGAGTTTGACATTTGCATATAATGCAACTGTACATGAGACCACGGGTTTTGCCCCATTTCAGCTCATGTTTGGCCGCATGTTTGTTTAAACAGGTGCTCTGTGATCCTGTAGTTGTGGATCACAAAAGTTATGTGAATACACTCATGTCACATCTTCATGAGGCAGCTTGGATTGCCCAGACTCATGTCATCAATGAACAAGACAAACAGGCAAAAGGATATAACAGAAAAGTAAAGGGCACTCATTTGAACATAGGAGACAGGGTACTCATTGCAAATAAGGGCGAGAGAGGAAAGAAGAAACTTGCTGACAAGTGGGACGCAACCTATCTGGTAGGTGGCTTATACAGCTGAGACTAGAGCTTATAGCTTGGAGGTTTAAACCCATGCCTAGGAGCCATAAATTCTGTAGATTTGTCCCGGTATTCCAGTTAGATTGTTCACCTGACTGTTCTGGATTTTGGTGAAATCTAGGAGGGGTGGATGTAACGGGTGTATTAAAAAATAATTTATATTTCACCAAAGATCCATCCTGCAGTGTTATTTTGATTTGTCAGTATTGGTTATGTATATGTGTTTATTTGTATATGTTTATGTTAATAGAATGTTAACTATAATGTCAGTATTATCTTTTAATTATATAGGTTTACTTATGGTAGAATGCTGCATGTAATCATTTGTGTTTAGAAGTATGTAGTTGATAGTGTAGAATTAAAGAAATTATTTTACTGCTATTGTTCATATTACCATGGTATTAATCACATAATCTCCAAGTAGGGATAGTGCATTTAGATGAGCAAACATATTGGCAGTCTGGTAAAGACCCATTCGTAAGGAAAAGGATTTTAATCGCTTTATACATGATTGCATTTGTGCTTATTAAAAGAGCTGTGGCTCCTGGTCAAGTGAAGGTCAGGAACTCTTGGCAGACGTTATGATCAGCCAATACATGGTGAGGATGACGGAGCTCTGAAAGGAATTGCAACACACCTGCTTACATGTCATATTTTGCAGTTATTTGATTATCCTTTATTACTTATATTCTTTAGAGTTAAGTTTTAAGAGTTAAGTAGTCTAGTTCATATTTTTAGAAGCATCATTTGAGTGTGACATTTAGTCTAGAAATTACACATATCGTTTCAGCTGTGTACGTGCGGGCCTTCTGTGGGTGTGAGGTGCAGAAGGGGTCATGACACCATACACAGAGCACACACACACACACACACACATACACCCATACACGAGCATAGGGCTGTTCGATATAACGATATATATCGGATGACGATAGAAAAACGTCTATCGTTTCATTTTACGCTATCGTTTGTTTCGTGGTGTCGCAAAATAAACTGTTTATGGCAATATTGTTTTCATCATTTTGATGGTCACTGTAGTGGCTATATTAATTTCTTAAAGTTCTCTCTTTCTCTTATATTTAATATAACCACACTACGGACGGACAAGCGCTTGTTTTTTATGCGTTTTCGTTAGCAACAACGACGGTAAAACCACGGCGTGTCCGCTTGTTTATTTTCCACATAAACCTTTCACAATAAAGCTCAAGATCCTGTTGAGGCTTTTCAAAATAAAACGAGTCACGTG
Organism: Pelmatolapia mariae; assembly: GCF_036321145.2. NCBI lineage: Eukaryota > Metazoa > Chordata > Actinopteri > Cichliformes > Cichlidae > Pelmatolapia > Pelmatolapia mariae. The sequence continues at coordinate 14,546,510 of NC_086229.1, forward strand.
AAAGATGCAGAGTATTTACGGATGAGAAGCAAAAAAGAGCCGCCAGGTGCTAAAAAATAAACCTTAGACTCAAACGTTAGAACAGACTTTTCTCCGCAGCACGCTGTGTAATAAATACTCACAAAGAAAACGGCGGCCGTTACAACTTATGTCTAAAAATGTATAGTTCCATGCATCAGCTAAAACACTCGACTCCAGGTACGCGACGCCCAGCTGGAAACACTTCACGCAAGTCGAGATGCCCGAGATTCACAGAATTTACAGGAAATGTTACATTTTTGTAATTTATATCGTTATATCGACGATAGATTTCTTAATATCGGGATATGAGATTTTGGTCATATCGCACAGCCCTACACGAGCATAGGAGTAGAATCATTGTAGTAGGTTAGAAGTTGAGATGTGTTTTTGCTGTAACCACAAGTGTGCCGAGGCTGTCAGTTGAAACAGGAAGACGCTAAATAGGTCATTAAGATAAGAGCGAGCTTGTGGGGACAACACCTGGATGGAAACGAGACAATGTTCTTTTAAACTGTGTCAAAAGTTAACTGAACGGTTGTGGTTTTGGATTGACGTATGTTTTACTGACACACTGGCAACAGGAAAGGGGGGCTGTACCATTTCACCCCTATAAAGCCTTTGTTCTGAGTATTGTCAGGAGTTCAATGCTGAATCTGCTCAGTGTTGAACTCCATGCATGTAACCAATAAATCTTCGCTTTGATCATACCTCGTGGACCAGAGTTGTTATTTGTTTGAGAGCCCTCCGTACTCCTTTCTCCAATTTTGAATCTTAACAATAGTATCCTGGAAGAATGTCTCATCCTAGGAAGCTTGTGTGATTCCAGAGTGTTCTGGTTTTCACACCCACATCCTGGGAGCATGGGAGAGGTCGTACCTTCTTTTATTGTTTTATGGCAGGATAAACGTATCTATGTCTGTTTTACTCTAAGTGCATTTTGTTTAGATGAACTGCTGGACTTCCAGGCCAGCAGGTTAGGAAGTCGGTTATGGACACACACACACACACACACACACACACACACACACACACACACACACACACACACACACACACACACACACACACACACACGCACACACACACACACACCTAAACATCCACATTCCAATGTAAAGAACAAACACCCACTGATGTATAAATAAAGAACAGGGCAATGGCACGGCGCGAGTCTCAGAGCCCGCACCTCTGTGCGAGTTCTGTGGCTGCCCTTGCTTCCAAGTAACTAACTGCAGTGTGTTTCTCCTCCCTGATTCTCAACTGAAGAAGTGTTTTAGAATAAATCTCTTGACAGTTTATTTTCTGTATTTATATTTTGGGAGCTTTTATTTTGTTTGTGTGACCTTTGACTTCCCACGAAGTCACTTCCTGTAGCTGCGCGCTATTTTCCTCAGTCGCCTAGAGGTCCCGCTGAGGAGAGGTGAGCGTACGCTAGTGTTCTCAGTAACAGAGTGAATAAACACAGTTAAAGTAACTAAAAGTAATTCAAACACTGCTTGTTCCCTTTGTACATTTTGTCTCACAGTTCTGTTAGATGTTTTAGTGTGAATTATTGTTTCTCTGTCGAGTACAGCACTTTATTGTAACATGCTAGTTAGCCATTTTCAGATGAGAGCATATGAGCATGCAGGTGGCTTCTCATGTGGTCCGCTATCCTTCTCTCTCCCTTAAAGGTGTTCATGCAGAAGTCCAGTAAAGTGAAGTCGCTGTACTGTTTTATTTTTATTATAAACAGGTATGTGAGCTCCCTCTTTTATTTTTGTGTCATGTGTACTGGTTATATCTTTTGTTTGTGATTCATGTTCACTGTTTCAACTTACTGTTAGATATATGTAACTATATGTAATATATGTAAAGTCTCCCTAAACTATAATTTTGTTGTTGAGGTAATTGTCACTATATGGTCACGATGCAGTGCATTTTCATTTGTTATATATGATTATAAATACATTTTAGCAGTATTATTTGTTAATTGGATTTGTTGTGATGTTGCACCTCAGTCGCCTAGAGGTCCCGCTGAGGAGAGGTGTTCATGCAGAAGTCCAGTAAAGTGAAGTCGCTGTACTGTTCTATTTTTATTTTCAACAGACAGTTCAGAGAGAATAAATCCGCCCAGCTGGCAAAGTGAGAGCTGACTCCTCTGGTCATTCGCACAACACAATGCAGAGAGCTAGCGGCACTCAGAGTTTGAGGCCAGACCGGCTACACATACATACATACATACATATATGACGGTGCAGTTACTGCAGCGTCACTTACAGAGATCTCAACTAGGAAGCACACATCACAATACTTTTGTATATTAAAGTCCAGCCTCACAATACGTAAGCAGATATCCTAATATGCGTCAGTTACTTGACTTCTATAACACTTAAAAACCGTCCTCACCGTCTCACACTCTGTGTTTCCTGCTGTTTTTTCTCCTCGTACACGTCTCTGAAACATCCAGAGTACATTCTGTGCTAATCTCACTGAGCAGGTGTACAGGCACAGCCAAATGTCTCTAATCTTTGCCCTAGAAACAAGTCTAATATTTATCTGTGTCTGTAAGCGTGTTTGCATTGACCCTCAAAAGACTGAATGCCAACTCTCATGAGCACATTTGCAATGTGTGTATGAAAATAAGTATAAATACTTGTTTAATAAAAGCTCACAAAATACCACTAATAAAAGGCCGGTTAGAATAATGTATTTCCCACAAATCACTGCCTCTATTTGTGTCTCTGTCACTGCAGGACCAACGTGGATCGAGAAGTCAGCGCTCTCAGGAGGCCGACAATTTTGTTGAAGAAAGAAGTGGAAGAAAAAAATACAACCGTGACGAGTTTGGGAAAGATTTCACTGTGAAAGCTTCCCTAAAAATGCATCAGGTCATCCACACAGGAGAGAGACCGTTCAGCTGTGGAGACTGTGGAAAATCTTTTACCAGGTCTGGAAGCTTAAAAAGACACCAACTCATCCACACTGGAGAGAGACCGTTCAGCTGTGACGAGTGTGGAAAGTCTTTTACCACGTCTGGACACTTAAAAACGCACCAACTCATCCACACTGGAGAGAGACTGTTCAGCTGTGGAGACTGTGGAAAGTCTTTTACCCAGTCTGGACACTTAAAAAGACACCAACTGATCCACAGTGGAGAGAGACCGTTCAGCTGTGATGAGTGTGGAAAGTCTTTTACCGAGTCTGGAAGCTTAAAAACACACAAACTTATCCACACTGGAGAGAGACCGTTCAGCTGTGGAGACTGTGGAAAGTCTTTTACCACGTCTGGACACTTAAAAACACACCAACTGATCCACAGTGGAGAGAGACCGTTCAGCTGTGACAAGTGTGGAAAGTCTTTTACCGAGTCTGGAAGCTTAAAAACACACAAACTTATCCACACTGGAGAGAGACCGTTCAGCTGTGGAGACTGTGGAAAGTCTTTTACGCAGTCTGGACACTTAAAAAGACACCAACTAATCCACAGTGGAGAGAGACCGTTCAGCTGTGACGAGTGTGGAAAGTCTTTTACGAGCATTTCACACTTAAAATCACATCAACTCATCCACAGTGGATTTAAAGCGTACACCTGTGATCAGTGTGGCAGAGCTTTTACTCACAGTTACAGCTTACAGAGTCATCTAGTTACCCACTCTGGAATTAAGGCGTACAGCTGTGACATTTGTGGAAAAACTTTCAGCCGGATAGGGAGCCGAAATACACACCTACGCATTCACACCGGACATGATGTGTACAGCTGTGATCAGTGTGGTAAACAGTTTACTACAAACACAGAGTTACGACATCACATGTTTACCCACACTGAGGAACGACCTTATAAATGTGACCTGTGTGAGAAGACTTTTAAATCTCCACGTTACCTGAAAGCACACCAACAGATCCACACCAGAAAGACTCTACAAGTGCAGTTACTGTGAGGTATGTATTTATATTTTTATCTTGTCAGCCCGACTGTTTGAAACAACTCTGCTCATCAAAGTGTGTTAGCATGTTAGCAATTCTACTGGCAGCTCTGAATGATTATTCAGACTCTAATCACAGGTTTTTAGGGATAGTGTTTGAGAATTGTGTTATTGTTATTGTAGCATTAAACTAGTATTACTTTAATGTTTTTACTCTTATCGTTTTTATAGCACATTAAATTGAGCTGAGTGTGATAATGTAAACAGTAAAATGTAATTGGACTTTGGCAGAGATGCTCTTTATTTCAGGTGACGTTCAGGATAAAAATGTTAAGGACTGACTTACACTGTCTTTGTGTTTTTGTTTAGAAGCAGAGCGACACAGATGGATCAAGTTCTCAACCCTGTCATCGCTGTGGGAAAGACTTTTGTTGTGACCTTTGTGGAAAAACTTGAAGTCATTGAAGGACTCTGAAAATACATCAACGTAGACACACTGGAGACAAAATGAACTACTGTAAAGAATGCGGGAGAGGCTTCACCACTTCAAAGGACTTCAAACAATATGAACTCCTTCACAGTGGCGTTAAAAAGCATGTCTGCGATTAGTGTGGGTCATCCTTCATCAGTGCACGTCAGCTTGAAAAGCATAAACGAGTCCACACATGAGAGAAACCATACAAGTGCAGACACTGTGACAAAACCTTTTCACAATCATGTGATCATACTAAGCATGAACGCAGACACATGAAAGAGAACTTCATCACGGCGCCCCCCGTGTGCGGCAGCCTGTTACAGCAGCTCTGCTCGTTCTGAGTTTCTTTCTTTCTTATCTTTTTCTTCTTGTAATTTTTTATAACTAACGTATTAGTAATTAGATAACAAATTTCCCACGTGTGGGACTAATAAAGGTTATCTTATCTTATCTGTGAAAGAGTTTGAGTAATCTCAGTTCATACTCTACTCAGAAACGATTCCATGTTACAAATAAACGGTTACGTCTTGATTCCTGCTTTTACGTTAATCTTGTAAACAGTACATTTGCATAATGAACAATGGGCTGTGAGGTCAATTTCTTCATCATTAATATGCAAATTCTTATGAGCATTGATCAACAACCACTGGTCAATGGCCATGAGTACCATTCACAGAGTAAAAATTTGCATAATGATTATGAAGTTTACTGTTACCAATGTTCAAAAACATTTACTAAATTATTCAGCTTGTTTGTGTAATTAAATCCTGCAACAATTAAACCAAAATTTTATTTGTTAAATAAAGAAATGGTTTACTGACAAACAGTTTGAGCCGTGATGTCATTTCCTGTATGTCAGAGCAAAACCTGAAGTGACCAGTGTTTAAAGTCAGAGTCAAATTTTGTGTCAGCATGACCTTGTGAAAACTGCTTGGCGATGCTTCACTACGTTATCTGCTAACTGTTAGGGTGTAGAAGGACGAAACTCCCAGGGTGACCAGTGGCAGGAGCTTCCTGATGCAGAGAGTTGAGTGTGGGGGATATAAAAGAGAAGCTGAGGCATCCCAAGGTTAAAGCTGGCATAACTGAACTTTAGTGTTTGATGTGTGTTTTGGCTCTCCTGCGCGCAGTAATTAATAGCTTGAACACAGCAGAGCATGATATAAAGACCTGGCTGTAGCTCAGGAGGTAGAGTAGGTCACCTACTCATCGGAAGGTTGGAGGTTCGATCCCAGGCTCCTCCAGTTTGCATGCCAAGTATCCTTGGGCAAGATACTAACGCCAAGTTGTTCTCCGATGCATCCATCGGAGTATGAATGTGTGTGAGTGTAGTTAGAAAGCACTCAGTATAGAGGTATTGCTTGTGAGAATGGGTGTGACTGGGTGAATGTGGCGTGTTGTATAGAGCACTTTGAGTACTCCAGGAGAGTAGAAAAGTGCTATATAAGAATCAGTCCATTTGCCATGAGTGACCAAAGTGTCTCTATTGTTGGGGAATTCTCTATTGAGTTGTGAAAGCTGCTTGATGTCTCATCAAACCGGCAGTAAAAGTCGTTGAGGGCGTTGGCCAACAGTGGAGTGGGGCTGTGTGCTTCCTGAAGTGAAATCTGGCATTTAGTCAGCTGTGAGCGAGTCTTTCCCAGCTGACTAATGCTTAAGAACTGCATTGACCCCATTTCATGATTTTACACTTTTACCTGAATGTGGCTCCTTTTTTAAAAAAAAGAAAACATCAACTTCCTAACATCCATTATGAACCTGGCTGTCTCTCTGTACACACACACACACACACACACACACACACACACAACAGGAGTTATAAGGTTAATGGGCATTCGATCAGTTAGCTAGTTAGTATCCATTTCAAACAGGACAGTGGTAACAGCAGGAGCTAAGTTTTAGATTTTAAATAGGCTGTATACATTTCAATGGGAGCAACAGGACAGTCAAATATCACTGATCTAAACGTTACACGAAGAACACACCTGAATAAAAGATATTGATATATACAAATAACATAATAATAAAATAACTGACCAGCATCCTGCAGCATCTGGAGCAGCTGTGTGGGGCTGTCATGTCAATAAGGATCAAAATCTGTGGGGATGTTTCCAGCAGGGGTTATAACCTGCAGTCAGCAAGGTGTACCTAATAAAGTGGCAGTGTTTATGTCACAGTGCAGCACCATCAGAAAACGGTGGTTTACATCTCTGTTACAGGAAACCTGAAGAGTTAAAACACAAGAGAAGAAAATCTAAACGTTACACAAAGAACATAAAAGAACTAAACTTCATAAAAACTTCACAAATGATGCTTTAAATGAAAAATAAATCTCTGTAAATAATTCAACAGGTCACATATTAGAACCACCTTAACTAAAACTCTGTAGCCGCTCACTGTGGTTTGTCCCAGCACCTCTTAGGAAACAAACTGCTAACTTCAGTGTTAGCACACACTGTTAGTAAACTATGCAACACAGAGTTCAGGTTTCAGTTGTGTTAAGTTGTGAAGTTGTGATGAAAGTTTTCTTACTGACACAGGTAGGATGGTCAGGCGTCCTCTGTTCCTGCACCGTTCATGAACTGTCACTTATAAAATGCTGCCAAACATCAACTCCACTCAATAACTAAACGTGTGCAGGTTAAAGTGATGGACGCCCAGATCTGCACTCCAAATAAAAACAGACTAAAGGTGTTTCCTTCACAAACAAAGACAATATTTACAAAGATCTCACAGGTAAACTGTGAGCGATCACAGCAGCATCTCATCCTGACTAACAGCTTTTAGATGCAGGGAGAGCGTCGTGGTTCAGAGGTGCTTCAGCAGATGATGAAGGCCTTTCTGTTGCATTGTGTAGTGCTGTGGATGCCATGATGGTTGACTGGGTCTGGTTCTACTGAACTCACAAACACTTCTGAGGTATTTACACCTGAAGCCTCATTTAATGTGAGTCAGAAACAAACGGCTCACCTGTGATTAATGGATGTTTCCCTGCATTTATATTTGCACACAGTTTATTTCTTACAGCAGGAAAACTGAACAGAATGTATGTAAGAGGTTAGAGTGAGGATGACGTCACTTAATACAGAAAATCCATGTTTGTCTGTTTTGATGATGAAGGACTTCTTTAGCTCTGTAAACAGCTACACTTGAGAGGACAGAGGTGATTTCATGGATCAATAACAATGTGTTTATCAGCTTTCATCATCGCAGTGCAGACATGACGTCAGATCTATCAAAGTGAAGGCCGTCTCTCTGATGACGTCACAGAGTCGTTCTGTCCAATAAAGGATCTCAGATCAGCTGCTGCCATCTTGTGGCCACAGTTGGTTACTGTCTCTGAAAGTTGTCTCATGTTTCCTGTTGTCCTGTTAACAAAGGCTGGAGCTCATCATGCTGAGAGGGGAGCAGCATTTTTTGGCTCTTCACACATGTTCATTATATTCTGATGATCCTGGATGGAGACAAACTACAGATAAGTGTGTTCAGCCCAACTAGTTTATCTCATTACAGCAGTTTGATGTTTCCCTTTGAATCCCCCTGAAGATACTGACAGTGAAGCACGTACATAATACTCCAGCCTTTCAACTCTGAGCTTATTTAGTTCTATTAATACACTGAAATCTCATTTGTGTCATGAAGAAAGTCTTTAATCAAACAGAATTCAAAGATCAGAAACATTTCATATATGGAGTTAAACATGAATCATTGTTTCAACAACATATTTATTGTTGTCATAAACAGACAAGAAGACAACAACAAACTGCTCCTCCCATTCAACACATGTCAGTCCATATCCCAGCAAACTAAATCATCTCCATTTACACACATCAAATAGAAACATGAATCACTTGTAATGATTAGAAACTTGATAGAATTTCAAATCTAGTTTGGGGAGTCATTCAGTGAGAAACAGTGAAATGATTTTCCATGTGAAAAGGTGGACAGCAGAAACAGAAAGAAACAGTGAGAACTAAAGAGAAACAAAGAGCTTTGGAACAACGAGGCAGCAGGAGGACAGCTGCAGTTTAACAGCTTCAATTCACTGACAGGAAACAACATTAGAAACATCATCATCCTCAACTCATCTGCTCCACTGACACTGACACCTTCAACGGCAACACCTTCACTTTATCCCATGTATTAATGAATGGAAACATCCTGTGAGTGAAAGTGTGTGTGAAGGTGTGTATGTGTGTTTTAGTATCAGGATCAGAGAACGACAGCTTTCCTCTGTTCCAGTCCAGATTCACTCTGATCCTCTGGAACTTCTTCTCTACTGAGATAACAGTGGGAAGAGTTGATGGAGCTGATGGTGAACATGCTGAGTATTTACCTCCATCAAACCCTATTACCCATAATCCAGACCATATGTCTCCCTTCCTCTGCACAGACTCTGCTAACACACCCAGTGTCCACCCTGTACTGTCTCCAACTTCAACATCCCAGCTGTGAGTCCCTGAGTTAAAGCCCTCAGAGCCCAGGACAGAGCAGAAATGATCAAACCTCTCTGGATTATCAGGAAGCTGCTGTTCATCTCCTCCTCCTCCTCTCACACTGGTCAGATCTTCAGACGGGATGAGATCTGGCTCAGCAGTGTTTGGGTCCAGAATGACAGGAGTGTAGGAGACCATGTCCTTCATGTTGTTCCAAATGTTGAAGGTCAGGTTGCCCAGGTGTTTGGCCTGGTCTATCAGAGCTCCTGAGGGCAGCTGTGGATCATCCAGCAGGGGGCAGCGCTGGACTCTTTCCACTGCAGCCTTGTAGTTGTGCAGGAATGAGGCGTCTTCAGCTCTCAGCTCCTCCTCTGTGGCTCTGACTGTGTCTGAAAGAGCTGCTATCTCTCTGCTCAGAGCCTCCATCTTCTCCTTCATCATCCCACTCTTCTGCTCCTCTTCCTCCCTCAGTGCAGCCAGCCTGGCCTCCTCTTCCTCTGCTAGAAACTGGTGAAGCTTCTTAAACTGCTCCTTAATCTGCCTCTCTGTGTGTCGGGCCTGGACCTTAATGTGTTCTGCTGTTTGATCAAACTTCACTTGAACTTCTTCACAACCCTTTAACTTCTTCTTTAAGGGCTCCAGAGTTTCCTGAAGTTCCTTCTTGTGTTGTTGTGCAGCTTCATCGATGGGTCTGAATCTGTGATTGGTGTGTTTTTCTGAGGCACAGCAGACGAGACACACTGGCTGCTGATGGTCCAGACAGAAGAGTTTGAGTTTCTCAGAGTGCAGACTGCAGAGAGCCTCTGAAGCTCTCTGATCTCTCTCCTGTAAGAACGACTCACACAGGTTCTTTAAAGCCAGATTTAAAGGTGGTTTTTCCTTTGAAGATCTTCTCTTACAAACTGGACACTCGTGTGTTGGTCTCTCTCTCCACCATCTCTTCAGACAGTCTTTACAGAAGCTGTGGCTACATGACAGAAGAACAGGATCTCTGAAGACCTCCTGACAGACCGGACAGCAGAGATCCTCCTCTGATCTGGAAGCCATTGAGTCTGTGAGTGAAGCTGAAAACAGCAGACAGGAAGTACAGTCAGTCCTGGCTCCCCTCCCTCCTCTACTACCTTCACTGAAACTTCCTTTGAGTCGTGTTTTTGCTCAAACTCACATTCAGTGTGTGGAGCGTCAGCAGCTTGAAGCAGCAGTGTTGGAGTTTTCCACTTTTCTCTCCTGTAGCTGGACTCACTCAGAGGAAGCTGCTAGTTTGGTCTGAACTCAGTCTGATCGTCTGTGCGTCTCTCTTTACTGAGGATAAGAAATTCCTGTTTCCTGGTTTGTCACATTTGAGTGACGTGAGGGGGGAGAAAAATGTTGCTGTTTCACTTTTAACTAAGGTGTGTTTCAATCCTGCCTGTAGCTCAAAAACTGTAAAACAGGTTTTGCTTCATTTCACCTCCACAGGTCACAACATGAAACCTGTTGTGAAGTTTATAAAATAAAGTGTCACTCGGTGGTGCAGCTGTTTGTCAGCTTCTATTTTAGACTTTGTTCTGGTTCTTGTTCAGGTTCCCAGCAGTGGGAGTGTAATGCAGTCACACACACACAGGTGGTGTTAAGGTGGATTCACTTTGTTACAGACAGTGGTGTTATTTCTTGTAACTAAGGTTGTGTTTCACTCCAAAGTTCAGACATTAACCTGCCAGAAGTTGGAAAAGTTGCTAATAAAGAGCTTTTATCTCATTTCACATGCAGGTCAGAGCATGAAAGCTGTGATGCAGCAGTTTGAGAAAAATTGCTGCTGATATAAAATATTTTTTATGGTTTTACAAAATATATAAAAGAGCAGAAAGAAAAGAAATAAGTGTAAAGAGTGCAGCAAAATGCATGTTTTAGTGTGAGTTGGTTCATCTGATCTGGTTGTGTAAAAGTCACTGCATGACACTGAGTGTTACTTTTGTGTTACTGACACTCATCTCTGACTCAGAGAAACGATTTCTCCCCTGTGATGTTCACACAGTGCTGAGTTACATGTGTGTGGAATTTTTACTGTTTTATAGAATTAAAGTTTTGCTTTTCTCTTACTTTCTTTTTTCTGTCATTTACTAAAAAGTCTCTCAAAGAAATAATGAATTCTCCACACGTGTTTGAAGGTTGCATGCAAATATTATGTGATCTGCAGCACAGTCCAGTCTTTACAGTCAGGGAGGGCTTTTAATTTGAAAGACACCACACAGGAAGTTTCAGAGGAACAGAAGAAGAACCAAAGGATGGTCTGTGATGTTAAGGTTAGTGTGATCAGCATCAGCTGGAAATATGAAACATATCAAACATGTGAGGAAGAAGCAGCAGCAGCTCACACGTTTACCACAACCACACACCGTCCTCTGAGAGCAGCGTGGCCTCCATCTTTGAAACACACAAACTCAAACACACAAACTCACTGATTGATTATTGATTCATTGATTTTCAGAGATAAGTAGTTAAAGTTTATTTATTAAGCTCTTTTCACAGCGGTCACAAAGCGCTTCACACAAAAGGCTCAAATAGTCAAAGGAGTTTGCAAAGAAAAGCGTCTGGACTTCTTTAAGTTGCTTGAAGACGTTTCACCTTCCATCCGAGAAGCTTCTTCAGTTCTAAGGTCAAATGGCCGAGAGTCCCAGATTTAAACCCAGTGGGAGTTTCCCCCCAAAGAGGGACAAAGGACCCCCTGTTGATCCTCTAATCACATGAGTCAAGGTGTGAAAGTGGGTGTGGGTCCCAATCAGCCAGGGTTTCGGGTGAGCTCATTGTGAAACCTGGCCCCACCCTGTCATGTGAATTCCTGAGGTCAGATGGCCCAGGATGTGAGTGGGCGTTAAGTCGTCTGGGGAGGGAACTCAAAACTGGATTATAGATGGCAGACAGTTGGTGTCGTAAACCACCGCCTCTGTTCAAAGATGGTCGCTCACAGTGGACATAGATGGCCTCTTTCACTCCTCTTTCAAACCATCTGTCCTCTCTGTCTAAAATGTGAACATTGGCATCCTCGAAACAGTGACCTTTATCCTTAAGATGCAGGTGGACTGCTGAGTCTTGTCCCGTGGAGGTGGCTCTTCTATGTTGTGCCATGCGCTTGTGAAGTGGCTGTTTGGTCTCTCCAGTGTAGAGGTCTGGGCATTCCTCACTGCACTGTACAGCATACACCACGTTGTTAAGTCTGTGTTTTGGAGTTTTGTCTTTCGGGTGAACCAGTTTCTGTCTGAGTGTGTTGCTGGGTCTGAAGTACACTGGGATGTCGTGCTTGGAGAAAACTCTCCTGAGTTTCTCTGATACACCGGCTACATAGGGGATGACAACGTTGTTGCGTCTGTCTTTCTTATCCTCCCTCGCTGGTGTCTGATCTTCTTTTCTGTGCCTCTTTGCTGACTTTATAAAGGCCCAATTAGGATAACCACATGTTTTGAGTGCTTCCTTTACGTGTGTGTGTTCCTTCTTTTTCCCTTCAGGCTTAGAGGGAACATGTTCTGCTCGGTGGTGTAGGGTCCTGATTACTCCAAGTTTGTGTTCCAGAGGGTGATGTGAGTCAAAGAGGAGGTACTGGTCCGTGTGTGGGGGCTTCCGGTAAACTTCAATGTTGAGGTTGCCGTTCTCTTCAATGTGCACAGCGCAGTCCAGGAAAGGCAAACAGTTGTCCTTTGTGTCTTCCCTGGTGAACTTGATGTTTTTATCCACAGCGTTAATGTGCGCAGTGAAGGATTCCACTTCTCGTGTCTTGATTTCACACCCGATCAGATCTGCACACTGTTTAAATGAGAAAAGGATTTAGATTGAAGCCTGAGTGAACAGTTTTGGAAGAGATATGAGCTTTTGCAGGTGAGCTATAGTGTTGTGCTAAACTGTAAGCGTGTTTTGCCAAATGATCTTAGAGTTTTGAGAATGTAATTTCTGTTTCGAGAAATGGGCCAAACCAATGGAGAAAAACTGTAATAAAGTCTCTTTGATTCTGAAAAGACAGAAATGGCAATCAAGTTGTTTGAAGCAGTTGAGAAAGCAGTTCAGGAGATGCTAAAGATGGGCCATCAGTTCCATCCACTGAGGATACATCAGGCAGTTCTCATTTCCCAAGGAGAACTGACATACAGGGACGTCAGCTGCCAGTGCACAGCAAAACAAATTGTGACCTGTGAGTGCTTTAATGCAAAGCATTTCACATTCAATCAACAGACAGCACCCACAGCCACAGAAACTGTGGCAAAAAGGTCACAAAAGTTTGTTTTCACAGAAAACTCCCACACACGTGCACACTAACATCCAAACACACTCAGGACATGTTCAGTACTGTTACCCAATATTCATTCCTTGATACTTCCTGCAAATATGTTTGGTTGATCTTTCATCCAGTTGGTTAATAAATTACATGATAATAAATTTGATAAGCTTGAGGTTTGTGTCTACTTGAATTGATTAATGTGCCTTTGGATCGACATGATTTCTGCTTATATGTCAAGGTTAGTGCTGTGGCAAGCAAGATGAGGACCCAAATGCAGGACTCACAAGACACAGAGGGATAGGGAGGCAGCTGTATTAGTATAGCAAGCCATTCTGTTCAAAAAAGCACAAATAACCAAAACTCAGGAAACTAGGAACTAGAAACATGGAACTAAAGCTAGGAAACTGGAAAACCAAGACTGGAACAGAAAACTTGGAATCACGTGGCGCTCTGCAGAAACACAGCAACACAGGATAATGACGTGACAATGGACAGAGGAAAACACAGAGCTTTAACACACCAGAGAGTGATGAGGCAATGGGACACAGGCGGGAAACACAGCTGGGACCAATCTGACGAAATGAGACAGGGCGGAAGCAAAACTGAAGACTCTGAACCAGGACACAAGACTGTCAAAGTAAAACAGGAAACATAAGACAGGCACAGAGATGCAGACTTGACAAGGAGGCAGTGATGACAGGGGAGACCGAGAGAACATGGAGCACAGAGACAAGAGTAACTCACTGCGACATGGAGACACACTGACTGGGCATGCACAGCAGATAGATGAACATAGGGATCGGGGACACTAGACATGACACGTGGAACACAGGGAGGCACAGAGACAAAATCTAAATCCTTGAAACTGCAAGAAAGACGAGTATAAAATAAATAACACAAAATCAGAAAGAATTCAAAACAGGAAATACAAACCCTGGTCCTCAGACCCAGTACCTTGACAGTACATATAGGGATGTTTTTGGTCACAAATATCACTTATTTTAGCATATAATCAACCATTCCATCAAAAAAAGACCTTTTTTGTGGGGAAAACAATGAAATTAGTTGATGCTTGCTTGCTTACATGCTTTTTTAGATGTCACATGAATTTCTGGCTTAAAAAAACTCATAAAAATGTAATAACATCTCCTGTGATTGACTAAAGTCCATTTAGAATAGTTAGATATGTATGTTACTACATTCAGTTTTAAAAACTATATAAAAAATATATTATTTCATGTTGGAGATGGCACCCATTCGGTGCAATGACCCCTATAAAAGAAATAAACGTTGAAAGCTGAAGTTAGTCTTTGTCCTTGCCAGCTCATTTGTCTCTGTTCTCTGTCATTTCCTTGTCTTTTATTATCCCTGTGCACTGTCGGATTCCTGATTTGTTCATTTGTTTCGATTCAGAGACTGTTGAAATAGCCGATAAATGGCTCACTCAGATTTTATGTCAGCTGCCTTTACGTCCTGCATTTCAAAACGTAAAAAAAACGTAGAAAGATTTAGCCATGAAATTCTGACTCAAATCCATCTGAAACATACAATTATATTGGAAAAACATTTCAAGTTATACATAACAGATTTGTTGCAGATTAACTGTTAATAATTGGTATCAAATAATTGGATGAAATTCACAGTAAGTGCAGTTGTTTGCGTCTTTTATTGTCATTTTTTATTGACATCTTCATGTTTACTATGAAAACACACACAGGTGTAAGAACAGCCAATGGAGAGGAAGCAAGCAATAATAAAGGAAGGATGTCAGGAAATAAATTAGGACAAATAAAACAGAAAAATTAAATACAAATACACTCACACACAGGAACAGCCAGCTGTCTGTACCAAAGATCAAACTTTGGTACAGACAGCTGGCCCTGATCTCTGACATGATTAAGTTTGAAACCTTTAACTGTGTTTTTATCTATCTATCTATCTATCTATCTATCTATCTATCTATCTATCTATCGTTTTTGTTCTTTTGTTTTCACTGATCAATAATCAAAGAACACACAGATCAAACTGATTGATCAGTCATCAGAGGAGTCGGATCAATGGAGCTGCTTCTGTTCCTGATGTCCCCTGTTTGATCCTGGACCTGAACTCTCCCTGCAGAGGAGACACAACACAGTCAGACAATGAAGTCGATCATTTCTAGTCAAAGCAACTCTAAAAACGAAAACACTGAAGTGATATTTTATTCACATCAGAATTATATGTGAGAAGAAAATGTTCAACCTCATTGTTCCAGACTGTCAGAATCAAAGAGCATCACTGACTCACACTGGAATGTGGCTTAAGGGCAGGAATAGCTCAGTAGGTAGAGTGGTTGCCCCATGATCAGAAGGTCGGGGGTTCGACTCCACTGAACAGCTACCTTGAGGTACCGTCTCTACACACTGCTCCCCGGGCGCTGCATTGGTGGCTGCCCACTGCTTCACTGGGTGAATGGGTTAAATGCAGAGGAATAATTTCCATATGGGGACTAACACATACACATTACATTTAAGTGAAGCTCTAAAATAACCGGTCAATTTATGTCCCTACACTCACCTGTGGTCGTGAGCTTTGGTAGTGACTGAAAGAACAAGACTGCAGATACGAGTGGTGGAAATGAGCTTTAACCTGGGTGAGGTGTTTTGAGCATATATCCACCAGAAGGAGGCCCCGGGGAACGTCTTGGTGCTCCCCAGTCAAGCTGGAAGAGGTGGCTGGGGAGGGAGAGGGAGGACTGGGCTTCTTTGCTTAGGCTGCTGCCCCGGTTAAGAGGAAGAAATGGATAGAAGGTACTTAAAGATTAAGCTGTTGCTACTGTAAACTGTGGTACCTGGAACTCCAGTTATTAGTGTCTGTGTATGATGATGATTGTAGAAGGGAGAGTAGTCGCAAATTAAATTTATGGAAATGTCGCGTTAAAGTATCACCAATAAAACAGCATCAAGGCTACTAAGTCAGTTTCATAAATCTCATTTTCCCACTTGTTGATGCCCAGACTGGTTGAAACTAGATTTAGTTTGCTTGCTGTTGAAACATAATCCAACATAATCATTCTAACAAGTCAAACTCAAATCACAAGACAGTCAGATAGAAACAAACAAGTAAACAAACCTTTGACTCCAGCAGCACCGTTTTGTATCTGTAGATATTCCTGCTGTCAACTACACAGTTGTATCTCCCACTGTCACTCACTGTGGGCTGTTTCAGGGTCAGACTGAGGTCTCCAGTTTTCAGCAGGTCTTCATCCATCTTCGTTCGGTCTCTGTAAACCTGGTGCTGTTCTTCAGGCCTCCAGCTGTTCTGATACACGTGAAGCTTCCTGTTGTATCTGTCCCTCCACTTCACTCTAACATCTTCAGGCAGGTTTTCTGTGGTTTTGAAGGGCAGCTGGACAGACTCCGCCCCCTCCTCCACCTCCACCTGACAGACTGAGAGGACACAAACACACCGTGAGCTAAACAGATGGCAGCAGCAGCAGTTTGCAGCAGAGTTATAGAGAAAGCTGAAGGAGAGAAGCAGACCACAGCAGGAGGTAACAGGACAGAGATCTAAAAAGTCAAAGCAGTTTTTAAAGATGTTGGAGACGATCAGAGTCTGATGGTGCTGCTTCACAGTCATGTCTCCTGTCAGTGTGGATCTACTTACTGCTGAAAGTGTTTGTGGACCTAAAATGAAACATTAGAGAGAAGAGTTCAAGGAGTTCTGATCACAGATCCTGTCTTCTGTCAGGATCGGTTTCTTTGTAGGACAATATGACTCAACAAAGCACCGGATTTAAAACACATCTTCAACCTGGAGCCTCAGAAACTGTCACACATCAAGGTTTCATTATTTCTACACATCACTAAGTCCTCAGGATCAACACAGCTCATCTCTACAGTTCTGTTTGAGCTGCTCTGTTGGACCAAAGAGTTAAATCAGCTCCACTGAAACCTGCTGATAATCACATGACCTCAGATGAGCTGCTTCCTCCAAACAAACTGAATGACTGTGTGGATCTGTTCATCAGTCATGTTGAACATGAACAGCTTTGCAGGATGAAGAAAACAGGACAAAAGTTCAGTGTCTGAGAACAGAATCAGAGCCTGAAGTGAGAAATCCAGACCGGATCAGACTGTCTGCTCCAACTGAGCTGTGTGACACTAAATGGTTGGTCAGACTGTGTTTACTGGGAGTGTTTTGTTGCTGTTTTGACTCTGAATCTGAAGCTCAGTTTGTCTCGTCTACCTTCACATTGTTCCTTAAAGGTTCCTTCATGTTGCCCAGCAACAACTACAACTACAGCCTACCAATGGCTTTTTTCTATATGGATTCACACCACCAACAGAAGTACTAATGCTTTAACCTCCTAGGACCTGCCGTCCACATATGTGGACATCACATTTTGCGTTATTTAGACCAAAATACTCAATTTTGTTCTACATGGGCCTGATATCCATTTACGAAGAGATTATGCTGCTACTGTTCTATCAAATTTTTAAATGAATATCCTCATTTGTGGCTCTTATTTTTCTTAAAAACAAAAATAAGGCAAAAAAAAAAAATCTGGAAATTCTTTGTTTTTACATTCGTCAGGCCCCAATATGCCCAAATATCCAAGAGAAATTAAAAATGCATGTCATGGAAGAGTTCGGGTCTTAGGAGGTTAAATAATATAACAGATTAAGACACACACACACACAGACACACACACACACACACACACACACACACACACACACACACACACACACACGCACACACACACCTGCACTGACCTCCGACTTTCAGATCCACTTGTTTCCTCATCAGGATATTTCCCTCCCTGCTGTAGACGGTGCAGGTGTAGGGGCCTCTGTCCCAGTCTGTGGGGTGTTTCAGGGTCAGAGTGAGATCTCCATTTTCATCATTCATCTCTGTTCGTCCTCTGTAACGGCGGTCCTGTTCTTCAGGTTGGTCAGAGCTGCTTGGATACACGTGAATCATCCTGTATGAACTGTCCGTCCACTCAACTTTAGCATCTTTAGGCAGGTTAAGTGTAGTTTTATGTGCCAGGTGGACAGACTCCAGCCCTGAATCCTCCACCTCGACAAGAGGGACTAAGAGGACAACAAAACACAATGTGACAGACAGCAGCAGCACTGAGCACATTTTCTTTGGTTTTCTTTAAATGAATTATCTTTGACTGGCTCCGCTCTGACATGCTCCACTTTCTTTGCGTTAGCTGGCTCAACATAACATCAATCGCATCAAAGCGCTTTATATTATAGGGTAGATATGTCAGTAATCATCAGTCATTATCAGTAATATCAGGACTGAGATAATCAACTTTCTCCATTATCCAGGATCTGAGTGTGTGAATCACTGAGGAGAATAATCGTTTGGCTTCATCCAGTAAGAATTCACTCAGTCCTCAAGTCCTCACCTCAGCTGTTTAGAACAGAGCTATTAATCTCACTCAATCTGATCAAATGCAGCAATAAAAAGGCAAAATTCTCCATTTGACCTATGAATACTTAATATCTGGCTACTTCCCACGGTACAATAATAAACAGTCAATACTCCCCGAACCTCAAGTACATGACGGTAAAATGGCGGCCTTTTTTTTCTACCGAGAGAGCTGACACTAGTGATCGTCACACCTGTGTACACTCAACCCAGCGACAATGTAAACACGGCACTCTCCATCCTGCTGAACAGCATTTATGAACAGCAGCGTGTCACCCTGACGGTGTTCACATAATTGCAGGTGGCTTTAATAAGACCAACATAAAGACTGTACTCCCAAAGTTCTATCAGCATGTCAAATGTCCCACCAGAGGAGAAAACACTCTGGATCATGTTTGCTCCAACATCAAGCATGCATATAGAGCCGCACCCCTCCCCCACCTCAGTCAGTCCGACCACCTCTCTCTCCTGCTCTCCCCAGCCTACACCCCCTCAGACGCACTACCACGCTCACCACAAAGACTGTTACAACCAGGCCTGAAAATGCTCTCTCCAAACTGCAGGACTGCTTCACAGAGACAGACTGGGACATATTTGAACACCAGGACCTAGAAACTTTCACAGGATCAGTAATGGATCAAGTTCTGTATTGGGAATGTGACTGTGGACAAAAGCATTCGGCTTTTTCCAAACCAAAAACCCTGGATGACCAGCAAGGTCTACACACTCCTCAAAGCCCGCGATGCCGCCTTCAGGTCAGATGACAGAGCTCTGTACAGGGCTGCTCCGCTGATCTGAAAATGGGGAATTAAAAAAGCCAAGACAGACCATAAAGGAAGCATAGAGTCCCACCTGTCCAGCAACAACACACGGGGGGTGTGGCAGGGCATACAAGACATCACAAACCACAGAGGCAGCACTGTGAAAACAGAAACCCTGAGTGTGCAGCTGGCAGAGGAAATAAATGGCTTCTTTGCCCACTCTGAAACACTACAACATCTGCTTCAGCCCTGCTCCCATCCTCATCCTCACGTGGTTCCCACACCGTTCAGACAGGTGTTCCTAGTAGTGGACCGGCAGGAACGCTGCCGGTCACTGGATCAAGAAGCCATCCCATCCCAGCCACAATCATCCCAGTGCTGAAGAAGTCTCCCATCACCAGCCTGAACGATTACCGCCCTGTGGCCCTCACACCGGTAATCATGAAATGCTTCGAGAGACTAGTCCTTCAGCACATCGACCCCTACCAGTTTTCAATATCGCACGAACACATCCACAGAAGTCACCTAGAGCAGTGGCAAAGCTACGTCTGAATGCTCTTTGTGGACTACAGCTCAGCTTTCAACACAATCATCCTGGACATCCTGATCACCAAACTGGTCACTCTTGGCCTCCCTCCTCACACATGTGCCTGGATAAAGGACTTTCTTACAAACCGGCCACAGACTGTGAGACTCGGCCCTCATCTCTCCTCCACTCGCACACTGAGCACCGGCTCCACACAGGGCTTCGTGCTGAGCCCCCTCCTGTATTCTCTGTACACCCACGACTGCAGTTTGACCCACAACAAAAATCCCCGATTTGTATATTTGTACATTAGATATTTATTTTTTAAAATACACTTCATATGTATGTAGTGCTGCAGAACTGTGCACCTCACCCACTTTCTTTTCTCACATGTCTGCACTGAGTAGGAGACGCTCTGTATCTCACTGTACATGTGTAAAGTGACAATAAATGGAATTCTATTCTTTTCTAAGCAGAAACCAAGAGTGCAGGTCACAGCTGGTTATTATATTAAATACTTGTGAAAACCAAGTATGCTCTTACCTTTGACTTTCAGCTCCACTTGTTTCTTCATTAGGATTGTTTTTTTATCTGTGCTGTAGACGGTGCAGGTGTAGGTGGAGTTATCTCTGTCTGTGGGGTGTTTGAGGGTCAGGCTGAGGTCTCCAGGTTTCAGTGGGTCTATATTAATTACTGTTCGGTCTTTGTAACAGTGGTTCTGTTCTTCAGGTTGGTCAGAGCCGTTCTCATACACGTGGACTATCCTGCCTGAACTGTTCTTCCACTCCACTTTAGCTTTTTCAGGCAAGTGAATTGTGGTTTTGATGGGCAACTGGACAGACGCCACCCCTGAATCCACCTCCACCTGGGGTACTGAGGGGACAAAAAAGCAAAACATAAGCTGTACAGACAACAGCAGCACTGAGACCATTTTCTTTGACTTGATGAAGTTAAATATTTACTCTGAAAACATGTTTGGCTGGGTTTACTCTGAAATATGCCCCAATGCTCCACTGCAGAGAGACACAGTGTTGGTTTCTGTTCACTCAGCAGCAGAGCGGACCATTTCTTAAAGCAGTATTAAATGTTATTTTCACATTTCCAGAGTCAAAACTTTACTTGATGTCTTTGAAAAGCATAAAAACGTTCAATGCAGGAAAATTTGAACTTGTTCCTTGACTGGTTTCCTATGAAGCAAGTGTGGTGGTTATATGAATGTAGAATAGCACCACAAATGGGCCTTATGCTCTACCACACAGACACACACTCACAGTGGGGCCATTATAAGTTCATGTGAGACGTAAAACAGACAGCGAGACTCCTCATCTCAGGGAAGAAGGAGGGAGGACTTGGGATGCAAATGGTTAGGCATTGGCTAAGTAGAAAACACGGTCATAATTCTCTCTCTCTTTCTCTCTGAAGGGAATGTTTTCAAGGATAAGCTGAACTAAAGGTACAGACTCACGTGGTGTGTTGAGGAATTTTCCTTGTCTGTGAGGCATATAAGACATGAGCAACCACGCCCATCTTCAGAGACTGCTTAGGTGTTTGACCAGAGCGTTTCTCTGTGCTGCAGCACGTCACCAACTTCAAATAATGCTCACCTTTAATTGAATTAAACAAGTTCTAAACTCCAGTCAGAGGTCCTTCTTCTCTGTTAACACGATTTTCTGCTTCAGGCCCTGAGCTCACTTACATTAAAGAGGGCATTTGATGCATCACGTGACTCTTCTGCACAAAGAGAATTGACTGAGCGGCACCTTCTTTGGTTAGAAGCCCTCATGAAGATAATTATCACAGCAAAAAATACAATAACAAGAGTGGAGCTGCAAATAAGGGCGAGAGGAACGTAGTAATGGACTCTCTACCAGTGCATTCAGCTCTGACACTGTCACATCATGAAGGAGACGTGGAAATCACTTTGTTGCACAAATCAAAGTCAAATCAATTCTATTGATGGAATATTGTGTGATCAATAGACTGATCAGTTTCTAATCTGTCATCTATCAGCTGGAAATCCAGCAGTGTCAAACAGACTTGGCAGCAGATTAGGACCAAACACAAACACATTGAGACTTTTTCTTCATCAGCAGTTGCAGGTAAATTGCAGCAACAATGCGACTCAGACAGTTTCTCTATAACTGCAGGGCTTCCTGCGCTGCTGTTAGTCAGATACGGATCAACAGGTTGTGGATAGAAAGCAGATTCCTTCAGCAGAGGATCCATATCACACTTGAAGCATGTCGTCGGGAAAACAAGCTTCACTGCTTGTTTTCCCGACGACATGCTTCAAGGGACACTTTGAGCCAATTTGAGCCTCAAACTCTGAACATAACCTGCTGCAGACCAGCTGATGTGTTCAGTTACCATGGTGATCTATCAGATTAGAAATGGTAAAAACTCTGGCTTTAGACTGAACAGACCTCAATAAAAACCCCAAAGTGTTTTAGTCCTTTAGAGGCAAGCTGTACTAACCTGAATTAACACATTAATAAATAATTTTTCTTCCACACCAAAACTTCAGGAATGAAAGAGAAATAAATTGTTGATGTTGCTATTTATAAATCAGATTTCCTCAGAAATATTGTTTCATGTCAAAATCAATGATTTTAATACTCCAGCAGCTTTATGTGGGTTACATAGCCTTCTGTTGGAGAGGTAGATCACATAAAACATTGTCCTGTAGTTTCAGTGAAACTTGTAGTCTGTAATTAAAAGACAGACACGAAATAAAGTAGGAGGGATATTTCTTCTGTGGTCACTGCTCAGTATATTGATGCCCTGTTTGAATTTACAGATTGGCAAGCTGCTGCTTTGCCAGGGTGGATGTCAAGCTGCTGGGTTGAGGTTCTTTTAATATTGTAATTCATTTTAAAACTGGTTCAAATTTACAGCACAGAGCTGAGCACTAACCCCCAACCCTCTTAGGGTTGAAAATGATTTAATAAAGCTGTTAATATTTTTATATACACCGTGTGCTCAAATGAGATGGCACTCTGTGTTTTGAGGGTCAAAAGTTCTGTTGATGCAGTAGCACAGACGGTTTTGCTACATGTTTACACATCATACTGATAATGGTTAGAAGGCTAAAAGGAGTCTGAACAGAATGTTCCAAACTAGATATATAGGATCAATAGTACAATAATATTGAAATGGTCAAGGCTAGGCAGGAAGGAGTTTTTCCTGTCTTTAATTCCAGGATAAAGGAGCAGATAATGAGATTGGGAGTGAGCAGGCGTGAACGGAGAAAACCCTCATAGGTAGACAACAGGACTGCCACATTGCGTCCGGAAGAAGATAGCCATAATAATAATTTGTTATTGTCGCAGTATAAAACTGAACAGCCCAAATCAGGGTCAGACAGCTGTGTTCACATCGAGGTCCAGCGCTGTAAGTTTTAATTCCAATTGCAGAAGCAAATTTTTAAACATCTTTAAAACATCTCACTCTCTCTTTTAAACATCTTTTTAAAAGACAGAGATTTCTCCTGTACTTCCTTCTGAATAAATTCAGACATAACTAACCTGAGAGAACACTTTAATGTCTCCATTCCCCAATTCCCCACTCAAGGTGGCAGGGTTAGAAGAAAAACACACTCAACAACCTACCATTATTCTAACCCATACCATCTGCCACAACCAGCTGAAGCCACGCCAATTAGTATACATTCAGTTACAGCGTTTTACAGGCTTTGGCCTTGAGGTTTCATTGTTGAGTTGTGAATGCAAAAATAAAGAAATCAGACTAAAGAAAAGGTCACAACTGGGTGTCATATGAAAAAGAAAAAGAAAAAGAAATACTATTTTAGCTCTAAACTGTATCTACATCACTGACCTCGGACTTTCAGCTCCACTCGTTTCTTGATCTAGATGTTTCCCCCCCTGCTGATGGTGCAGGTGTAGGTGTTTGTATCTCTGTCTGTGGGAAATTTCAGGGTCAGACTGAAGTCTGCAGGTTTCAGAAGGTTTCTCTTCATCTCTGTTCAGTCTTTGTAATCCTGATGCTGTTCTCCAGGCTGATCAGAGCCGTTCTTATGCACATGAACCTTCCTGTTGTCTCGGTCTTTCCACTCCACGTTAGTGTCTTTAAGAAAGTTAACTATATTTTTGCAGGGCAGCTGGACAGACTCCAGCCCTGAATCCACCTCCACCTTTTGGTAATCTGAGGACAACAAATCATAAAAGAATATAAACTGCACAGACATTAACAGAAGCACTACTGATGGTCACATGACCTCCCTGTCCCCTCCTTGTCTTCTAGTCTCAGTCAGATTGTGTCTCAGTTTGTTCCTGATGTGTTCCTGACTCGTTCTTTGGTAACTAGTCTGCAGCGTCCTGTAAAGTGCTGCAAACATGTTGGATGAAGAGCAGAAGAACAGACAGACTGAGCCTCCACAGTCGGCCATGTCTCACACACATCATCACAGAGACCATGAAGATCTCATGTGTCTGCTCTGAACAGTCAAGGAGCCACCACAGGACACCTGTTAACCATCAGCATTATGGGTAGTGTAGTAGGAGACACTCACCTGACATGAAATAGTGCCGGAAATAAAATAGAAGACCTCCAGAAACCACAAGAAGAACCAGGAGAACCAGGAGAGCTGTGGCCCAGGATGGAAATGCTTCTGTAGAAAAATAAGAAAACAAAAAGAAAAAAAAACAGAACTTCTAATCTCTGACCTGTATCTACAATATTAACAACTGACCTGCATTTACTACACTGACCTTTGACCTGCAGCACTACTTTCTGTCTCAGGATGTCTTTGTCCCTGTAGATGGTGCAGATGTATCTCCCACTGTCTCTCACTGTGGGCTGTTTCAGGGTCAGACTGAGGTCTCCAGTTCTCAGCAGGTCTTCATTCATCTTTGTTCGGTCTGTGTAAACTTCATCCTGAGTCATGAGGTCATCATTTCTGTTAGAATACTCACATTACCATCAGTCATATTGATGGTAATGTGAGCATCACTTGATGTCTACATTCCTTACCTCTGACTCTGTCGTGTAACCAGAGCACACATAGACTGCTCAAAACAGTAAAGGGAACACAAAAATAAGACATCCTAGATCTTAATGAATGAACTATTCTTATTAAATACTTTGTTCTTTACATAGTTGAATGTGCAGACAACAAAAGTTATCAATTGAAATCAAATTTAGCAACCCATGGAGGTCTGGATTTGGAGTCGCACTCAAACTTAAAGTGGAAAGAAACACACTACAGGCTGATCCAACTTGATGTATGTGCTTAAAACAAGTCAAAATGAGGCTCAGTAGTGTGTGTGGCCTCCACGTGCCTGTAGGACCTCCCTACAATGCCTGGGCATGCTCCTGATGAGTTGGCAGATGGTCTCCTGAGGGATCTCCTCCCAGACCTGGACTAAAGCATCTGCCAATTCCTGGACAGTCTGTGGTGCAACATGGCGCTGGTGGATAGAGCAGGACATGATGTCCCAGATGTGCTCAATTGGATTTGGGTCTGGGGATTAGGTGGGCCAATCCATAGCATCAATGCCTTCATCTTGCAGTAACTGCTGACACACTCCAGGTATGCTAGAGGACTAGCATAGTCTTGCATTAGGACTATCCCAGGGCCAACCACACCAGCATATGGTCTCACAGGGGGTCAGACTCCGTCTCATGCTACTATTAGAGTGAGATCACTGCCAAAATTCAAAGGTAACCAAAACATCATCCAGAAAGCATAGGTACTGAGAAGTGGTCTGTGGTCACTAGGGATGGGTACGGGTGTCCGGTGCCATCATAAACGGTAGTAACCAGACTGAAAAGCAGCGCACATTTCGGTGCTTTTTTTTGGTGCTTTTTTTTCCTGAGCCAATTCTAGCCAATCATTCCGAGGATAGTAGGCGGGTCCAGGCACGTACGTTCTTTTAGAGCAGAGCTACAGATTAAAAATGCCCAAGGTGAAGCCATCAAAAGTCTGGCTGTACTTCACAGCAAAAGATGCAAACTCAGCAGCCTGCAACAAGTGCTTTAAGCTGATACTGTGCAAAGGAGGTAACACCTCGAATCCGATGACACACCTGGCGACGCATAGCGTTTTTTTTAAAAGCCGAGAAATGCGCCATGTTTGATAGCTTGCTGCGAGACCTCACACCGAGCACATCTACTGCGGGTGTGGTGCCTGTTATCGGAGTTAGCAACATCCCCCAAAAACCCGAAGGGTAGAGTCCTGGCCCCTAGCCCTGCCAGTGTAGCAGAAATGATGATGATGATGATGGCAGCAGCAGCCGTTCTTCTCTGCGTGAGTAGCTTAATGTTGTTCGTGTGTAATTTACGTTGAGTACGCTAACCACATTATTACATTAATGCATGTAAGGCGAACTAGCAAACACCATCATAGTTACATGCAGCTGTCTTCTTGTTTGATGGCAGATACTCCCTTCACTCTGGCCAAAAAGGCTAAAATGACCAAAGAAAAAGTGGAAAACAGTTAAACATGAGAGGTTTTTGGACAAAGTTTGTGGTTTTCCATTGTTTAAGCACTGCTTCCAGCCAAGAGTGATACCATATATGCCCTATAGCTGCAGAAAAGGCTAACATTGTTATCTTTTTACAAAAAAACAGCTGAACATGAGAGGTTTTAGGACCAATTTTGTGTTCTCCATTCTTTAAGCACCGGTTTGAGCACCGTTTAAGCACTGCACCGTTTCAAAAGTACCGGTTTGGCACCGGTATCGGAAACCTAAACGATACCCATCCCTAGTGGTCACCACCTGCAGAACCACTCCATTATTGGGGATGTATTGTTACTTGCCTAGAATTTCCACCTGTTGTCTGTTCCATTTGCTCAACAGCATATGAAATTGATTGTTAATCAGTGTTGCTTCCTAAGTGGAAAGTTTGATTTCACAGAAGTGTAATTGACTTGGAGTTACATTGTGTTGTTTAAGTGTTCACTTTTTTTGAGCAGTGTATTATAATAATAATCTTTCACTGTATTTGTTTTGAATGGTAACTAAACTGGAACTGAGGAGATGATGCTACAGTTACAAACTACTCAGAAATCATATTGAAGGTTTTTGAAATCAGGCCCATAAAATCACTGATCCTGACACGCTTTTAAAAGAAATGTTAAAGTTTCAGTAAGATGCAGTCATCTTCTGCTTTGTTGTTCATGCTTCCACTGAGGTCAGGTCTGAGCTAAATGATGCTACTGGTCTCATCAGTAATTTTAGAACACTCGAGGAAATAATTTGCTTCAGTTTGACCTCTGATTACTGTATTGTATTTGACCTGTAATTACAGCAGGTGTTGGGTTTGTTGCCGACCTTTGACCTGCAGCTGGATGTCTCCCAGTCTCCGTTCTTTTCCTCCAGCACTGATGGAGCAGGTGTAGTTGCCGCTGTCAGTCTTTGTTGGTTTCCTCAGAGTGAGGCTGAAGTCATTTGTGATTAAAGCGTAACGATTCATTGACGTGCGCCCTCTGTAACGCTGGTTTTGTCCTCTAAGATTGTCTCCTCCTTCTTGTCGTAGGTGGATTGAATTGGGATCGATGTCACTGCGAGTCCACATCACTGTGGTGTCCTCTGGTATAAAACCTGAGTACAGACACAGCAACAGGACAGACCTTTCCCCCTCATTCACCTCCACCACCACAGCCAGAGCATGCTGAGAAACTGTGAGGACACACAAAGAGAGTTATGAACCAATGTTTGAAAAGAAATACTCCCTTATTTCCTAAGTGGGGCAAATCAAAATAAGGTAGCAACTTCAAAAATATGTTCAAGGGAGTTGAAATCTCTGCATGCCAAGAAGCTACAGACACACCTATTCATTTCAAAAACAAGCAGGTCTAATGAGGGATGATGTCCTAACCAAAACAACACAGTGTAAGTGCAGATTTTACAAATTTCTCTCTGAAGTAAACACTGCAATTCAGATGAATGAGAAGCAGCTGTAGGAGAATATGGTTTTCACATGGGTACAAACTCCACACTGTACCCATACTCTGCTAAAACTTGCTTGTTTTTGAAGCTTAAATACTTACGCATACGTTCACGTACAAACACCACTCCAGCTTTAGATTGTTCTCCAGTTATTGGGTTATTATTGTATAAGTCAACTTTTTTCATGTATGAACAAACTCTTTTTACTCGCTCAATTTTTGCTCTGCCCACACAAATCATACATCAAAACAGAGGTATTTTTGTAGGCTGTCAGAAAATGTGACTGTCTTTATTGTGGGAGTTACACTTTTTTGCCAAATCGTCTGAAAGCAACAAAGCCTACTCACTTTCTATAGAAATACAATGAAAATGCTATTTCAAATCAGAGCTTGAAGTCTCTAACAGGACAGGTTTTCGAATCGTCATATTGCCTAAACCATGTGATGTTTCGACATGAGCCTCCTGACCCTCATGATTCAAGATTTATTCATTTTTTCATATACCTTTTACCGTGTTGCCATGAATTATGTTTGTTCAGGGTACCAAATCTGTCCTCCTCAGAGGTTTCAAACTCTGCAAATGAAGCCTTTTTTTGTCTCATTATGTATCTTAGATAGATTAGCGCAGAGACAGGCAACTTGTCATGATTGTTCACCAAAGGCTGCTGATTCTTAAGGTGAAAAAACAGATATTGATAGCCCACATAGTTTACAAGTTACAAAACATTGTCTTCTCATCTATTTAGTTAGGGTATACATTTATAATTATTATTATTATTATTATTATTTATTAATTTATTCATTCAACACTTGAACATCCTCCATCTGTGTTTTTAACCCCAAAATCCATTGTTCATATTGTTTTTGACTAAAATAATAAAATTAAAAAAAAAACAAACTATGGCCCACTCTGACTGCTGAGTGTACCTGCCTCTACGACAGGGATGGATGTCCACTCCAGTGCCTGTATAGAACACCGCGCAAGTTAAACCGTTTGAATAATGATCTTGTCATGTTTCTTATAAACTGTTATTATCACAAGGTTTTATAGGTTTTAGACCTGAGGTAATTTACATTACCTGAACTCAGATCATTTCAAATCTGTTGATCACCTGGCCTAAGTCACGAAGTCACGCCCATATTTTCCCTAGGTAGAAAACGTCTACTTTAGCATACTCATCTAGCTTCTTCAGGTGTTCGGTAGTTGTTTCTGGGTCCTGGACTGTCTCTGACCATCCATGATACTTTTACAAGTGTAGCCACTCATCATTAAATCGTAATATTCTGGCACCGCGCGGGTTTACCTGCGCGACTGTGATCAAAATGCACAGCTGCTGCAGGTAACACAGTCCCCGTTGAAACAGCGTCCAGAGGGAGTTTCTTACCGTTTATGATGAGCAAGAACAGCAGCAACATCCCCATCCTCCTGTAAAAATCACTAAATCCAGGACAAAGTCTCGATAAATCCTCTGCTGACCGAACGATCCGACACCTGAACACACCTGCAGCTACTGCTAACACACAAAGGAGCGGTTACTTTCTGTTTTACAGGGAGCATTCTGGGCCAGAGAGAGAGACCAGTTGACTCCGCCTCCATTACAACCAACTAGACGTGGAAGCAGTGACGTTTTACTTTAGTGAAAAAGTCAAAGATGAATGTTGTTACATTACCGTTCATTTTTTGTGGGTTACAACAGAAAATGATACATTTATTTAACTCACGTGTTATTTCAACTAACTGAGGACATGTTGCCTGATAGGTATTTGTATCCTCTTGTGACTTCACTGTCTAAAGCGCTAACACCTCCAAAACATCAGGAGTAATATGTCATTATAAGAAGTTTTTGTGAACTAAAAATCAAGAAGGAGGGATACTGTTTGTTTGCGATTTAGACAGCCCAGTGCGTGCTCCGACACAGGGGAACCATTCTGTTGGGGATACCTTGGCACAACATTTGTGTGTCCCAGACTACTGTTAACAGCCCATACCTGATCTAATTTTAGATCAGGTATGGGCAACTCCAGACCTCGAGGGCCCGTGTCCTGCAGGTTTTAGATATCACCCTGGGTTAAAACACCTGAATCAAATGATTAGTTCATTACCAGACCTCTGGAGAATCTGCTGACCTTCTGGGATTTCCAGAACCATCACACAACCATCTCTAAGGTTCGCAGAGAATGGTCCAAATAACATAACCAATGAGCAGTAGGTATCTGGGAGAAAATGCCTTGTTGATGTCAGAGATCAGAAGGGGTGAGGTCACTAACGTAAAGACTGCTGAAAACACTTAATGGGGAGAGGGTTAGTAGCTTCTCAGTTTTATTGGAATTTCGGGAAGCTGTTCTGCCGGATAGGGTTAAAATAGGATGCATGAGTTTTCCTGTTAGAGCCTACGTGCCGCCGCCCCTCAGGTGCTATAAATACCAAAAATACGGTCACATTGCTGCAGTTTTTAAAGGGAAACAGAGATGCCCCAAGTGTGGGGGTGAGCACAGATTTGACGAATGTGGGGATAACGTTCAGGAGAAATGCAGTAACTGTGGGGGGCAGCACAGGGTAAGTTATGGGGGGTGTGAGGTAAGGAAGAAGGCCATGGAGGTCGAGCAAGTTAAACTAGCTCATAACGTAAGCTATGCAGAGGCTGTCAGAAGGGTTCAGAAAATGAAGGACGGAACAGGAAGAGTCCAGTCATCGGAACAGGTGCAACCGCATGGAGCTAACCCTGGACTGACAGTTGAGAAGATGATTTTGTTCATTGCCTATGTAATAAATTGCAGCGATCAAGTCAAACACAAAACGGAGAAAATTAAGATAATAGTTAAAGGAGCGGAGAGGTTTTTTGGTATTAAAGATATTTCTTGGAAACATATCAATAAAAGACTGGGAGGGGAGGGGAAAGCGGAAAGTTCAGGGGAGAGGATAACATGATTATTTTGCAGTGGAACGCCAGAATTTTGATAGCTAATGGTCAAGAGTTTAAGGGATTCATTAGAAACTGTATAAAGAAACCAGAAATTATCTGTGTACAGGAGTCATGGCTTAAACCGACTTTGGAGTTTGTTATTAAAGGTTATGATAGTGTCCGGAGGGATATGAAGGAGGGTAATGGAGGAGGATGTGTAACATTTGTGAAACAAGGGATCCAATATAGAGTTGTAGCTACAAGAAGGCAGTTGGAATTTATCCTTCTTGAAATATGGGAAGGAACTGGCAGCATTAGAGTGGTTAATTTTTATAATCCAGCTAACAACCTATTAGCAGTGGAGGAACTTGATGCAAATTTAAGGGGGAGAGTAATCTGATGTGGGGACTTTAATGCACACAGCACGTTGTGGCGTAAGAGTAATGATCGGAATGGGGCAGTGATTCAGAAATTAATGGAGGTAAAGAATTATGTGTTTTTGAATGATGGAGGTGGGACTAGGGTCAATGTTAGGACGGGGGTCGAATCATCAATTGATGTTACACTAGTGTCAGACTCTTTGGCAGGCATTTGTTCATTGGAGATATTAAAAGGGACTACTGTAGGGAGTGACCATTATCCTATTATGATTAAGGTAGAGCTGGGTGTTGAGAAACAGGATATGAGTGGTGTCAAGAAATGGTGTTTCAGTGGTGCTGATTGGGATACATTTAGATTAATTAGTGATCAGGAAGTGCAAAGGATCGATGTGAATATTGAGGTGGATGATTTAAACGATTCTATTTGTAAGGCAGTATTGGAGGCTGCAGGTAGGGCAATAAAGAAGAAGGAAGGTATAAGGGAAAAGAGGATTGTACCTCGGTGGACAAAGGAGTGTGAGGACATGATTAGACGTCGAAATAAGGCTTTTAAAATTTTAAAGCGGAATCACAATTTTCAGAATCTTGTTGGATACCGGACGTTACAAGCTAAAGTAAGGCTAACCGTTAAAAAAGCAAAGAGGGATTTCTGGAGAGTTTTTTTTTAACTCAGTTGGGAGGGAGACCAAAATACACAGTGTGTGGTCGATGATTAGAAGGATGAATGGCATAAAAAGGGAGTATGGGTATCCAATTCTGAGGGATGGAGAAGTAACAGCGGTTAACATACGGAAACCAGGAAAGGATGACACCAATCCAGAAAATTTTAGAACCATAGCTTTGACCTCGCATGTTTGTAAAGTAATGGAGCGTATCATAAATGAAAGATTAACGTACTATTTAGAAACTAGAGGCTTTCTCTCTAAACATCAAAGTGGGTTTAGGAGAGGGAGGACTACCATGGATCCAGTGTTGTGTTTGGAGCATGAAGTTAGAAAAGCCCAAATAAACAAAGATGTGTAGTTGCTGTGTTTTTTGATATTGAAAAAGTCTATGATATGATGTGGAGGGAAGGCCTACTAATTAAACTCTGTAAATTGGGTATTAGGGGGACGATGTAGAGGTGGATTATGGATTTTTTTTACTGGGAAGACAAATTCAAGTGAGGATTGGGAAGGATTCTGAAAGGTTTTTGGTAGAAAACGGTACACCTCAAGGCAGCATAGTGAGCCCTTTGTTATTTTCTTTAATGATAAATGATGTGTTTGATGGCATAGAGGGTGGAATGTATAAGTGGGGTTTTAAATTATAAGTGGATAAGACCAAGACAATGTTCTTTACAAGGAAAAGGGTTAGTGAGGTGGTTAAGCTAAAGTTGTATGGTTTAGAGTTAGGCAATTTAAGTTTCTGGGAATGTGGTTGGATGAAAGGCTGACATGGGGGGTTCGTATTCAGAAAAACGGTGGATAAATGCAAAAAAGTATTAAATATATTGAGTTGGTTGGGAGGGAGTGGGGAGCAGACAGGAAGTCCTTGAGAGCCATATATGTGGGGTTGGTAAGATCTGTGTTAGACTATGGGTGTGTAGCATACTGTTCGGCTGCAGACACAACTCTGGTTAAGTTAGACATTATTCAACATCAGGCGCTAAGACTTTGTACATGTGCTTTTAAAACAACTCCGACTGCAGCTTTGCAGGTGGAGATGGGGGAGATAACTCTAGGACTGAGAAGAACACAACTTGTACTTAATTATTGGGCAAATCTTCAAGGCCATGGACAAGATCACCCAACATGAGCAGTTCTCAACCCTTGCTGGGAGAAAGAAAGGTGGAAATCAAAGAGCTTTGGGTGGATTGTGGGTGGAAGAGCAAGTGAATTTAAACTGGATCAGTTGGACGTTTGTCAAAGAGTTTCGTTACCAGCAATATCTCCCTGGATACTTCCTGAAGCCATAGTTGATTTCACTCTACTGGATAAGAAGACTAAGGATGGGGCATTTATTTTAAATTCCTATACTGTGCAGGCTTACATTGACCAGTTTTATGGTTATGTTCAATTATATACAGATGCATGTAAGGATTCAGCCAGTCACATTGGTGTAGCAGTTGTGGTCCCAGAGTTCATGGTTAAAATAGGAAAAAGGATTACTGATAGTGTAAAGAGTTTTCCTGTAAATTCAACTCAGATTGGAATAAATGACACTCAGACAGGTTTTACAAATGAACGTGCACGGGAGAGAACTGGACAGGCGCCGTTCCTTCGCTTGACCTCAGTTGCTCTCGTCCGCTCTCCCGGAACACTGCTCTTTTATTGTGGTTACATGAATATGCATAGGTTCATTAACATATGACATCTTATAGGTATACATGTGAACAAAGAATACCTTGTGTGTGTGTGTGTGAGTGTGTGTATCTGTGTATCTGTGTGTGGGGGTCTTCCTGGGACCCCAGGAAGACTCCCCAAAGCTGGTGCCAGGAATCTAACGGTACATCTGAACAAAAGGCTCTTAGACTCAAACAGATATACGTGTGTTTGTTATACCATATATCAGCAAGAGCAGTTACGACATCTCTTAGGGGACGTATGATCTATGCCAGAACACTCTGAGGAGGAGTGAACGCACTCCCCTCTTCATGCTGCACAGAGTTGTTACAGACCTCCTAGGATGAGACATTCTTTCAATCTACAAATGACTATATACTTCTAAGCATATATGAGATAAACAATAAGACAAGGTGTGTGACCTCTCCCATGATCCCAGGATGTGGGTGTGAAAGTCAGGGAGCTCTGGAATGCACACAAAGCTTGCACAACGTAACTTCTCTAATAAAAAGAGCAAACACATCTATAAAACCTTAAACAAAATGTACTTCTAAACATAAACATAATAAAATCTTTCAACAGATAGACTCTCAGTATTCACTGGAGAATTGCTTGCAATTCTGTTGGCGATTCAGTGGGTGGAAGATATGAGGCAATTAAAAGCTATTGTTTGTTCAGACTCAAGGGCATCATTGCTTAGTTTACTGTGTAGTCACTCAGATGCAAGAGCAGATATTCTAGCAGAAATTCAGCAAACACTATTCAGAATAAACATGATGGGTCTTACAGTTGTGTTTCTATGGATTCCAGCCCATTATGGAATACTGGGGAATGAAATGACAGACCGAGCGGCGAAGCAAGCCACAAAACATGCGATGGTTGACCTGACTGTTAGTTTTGGTCAAGCTGAAGTGAAGAGTATAATACAGCAAGAACTGAGGAGTAGATGGCAAAAGCAGTGGGAGGAGGAAAGGAGAGGACAGTGGTTGTATACAATACAAAAGGGCGTAGGAGAAATGAGGACCACTGGAAGGAGCAGGAGAGAGGAGATGATCATATCAAAATTGAGATTTGGACATACTGGATTAAATGCTACATTATTCTTGATTGGGAAACATAATGCAGGGAAATGTGCCTTCTGTGGAGACACAGAAACTATAGAGCATGTGATATTGCACTGTCAGAAATATCAGGTGGAGAGGAGACAATTATCTCAAAACCTTATTAATATGAAAATAAAATTGGATCTGGTTGACCTATTGCAAAAGGTTTCTGGAAGTAAGAGTTACCAGGCTTCATTTCAGTTTTTTAAAGCAGGAAGAGCGTTTGAAAGGCTTTTAGGTTGGTTTTGTTTGTTTGTTTGTTTCAGGTCAGAAGACAGTGGTAAGACTGCTTTGAGCTAACAAGAAGTCAACAGTAATTCAAATAAACACTTGTTACTAGGGATGGGTACCGGTTCTGACATAAACGGTAGTAACCAGACCGAAAAGCAGCGGTGCTTTTTCTTCCTGAGATGTCATACACTTTGGATTCTAGCCAATCATTTTACCTTTTCTAGGATAGTAGACGGGCCCAGGTACGTACGTTCTTTTAGAGCAGAGCTACAGATTAAAAACTGGCTGTACTTCACAGCAAAAGATGCAAACTCAGCAGCCTGCAACAAGTGCTTTAAGCTGATACTGTGCAAAGGAGGTAACACCTCGAATCTGTTGAAACACCTGGCGACGTACAGCATTTTGTTAAAAGCCGAGAAATGAGCGTTTTTGATAGCTTGCTGCGAGACCTCACACCGTGCACATCTACTGCGGGTGTGGTGCCTGTTATCAGAGTTAGCAACATCCCCCAAAAACCAGAAGAGGAGAGTCTTGGCCCCTAGCCCTGCCAGAGTAGCAGAAATGATGACGATGATGATGGCAGTAGCAGCCGTTCTCCTCAGCGTGAGTAGCTTAATGTTGTTTGTGTGTAATTTACGTTGAGTAGGCTAACCACGTTATTACATTAATGCATGTAAGGTGAATTAGCAAACACCATCATAGTTACATGCGCCTGTCTTCTTGTTTGACGGCAGATACTCCCTTCACCCTGGCCAAAAAGGCTAAAATGACCAAAGAAAAAGTGGAAAACAGTTAAACATGAGAGGTTTTTGGACAAAGTTTGTGTTTTTTCCATTGTTTAAGCACTGCTTCCAGCCAAGAGTGATACCATATATGCCCTATAGCTGCAGAAAAGGCTAACATTGTTATCTTTTTACAAAAAAAACAGCTACACATGAGAGGCTTTTGGACAAAGTTTGTGTTCCCCATTCTTTAAGCACCGGTTCCAGCACCGTTTAAGCACCGGCACCGTTTTAAAAGTACCGGTTTGGTACTGGTATTGGATAAAACCTAAACGATACCCATCCCTAGGGGAGAACTCAGTGAGGCAATTGAAAAAGACTTCTGGTCTGCCTCAAAGCAATTCTGGCAATCAGTCAAGTGACTCAGGAGGGCAAATAAGTGCTCTACTCACACGGTATATACTGAGTAGCGATGTGCAAAGCAGCCAGTATTTGTATCTGTTGAGGGGGGAAAAGTATTTGTATTCCAGTAAAATTCATAATAGGTGTAAAAATTCATTTTTTTGCATTACACTTCTAAATAACATTATAGTGTAAGTATTCTTTATTTATGTCCATTTTAATAATTATGGACATGCAGTATTAGTTGATGTTTTTCCATAAATCCAGCAATGAACATGTAACGTGATTGAAAAGAAAATAACAGCCATCGCCTCATCCATGGTTAAACCAACAACTAATAAAATACCATTGTGAACATCATGAACCCCCGTGTCACTAACCCATGTCAGTCACCTCTTTCACACCTCACTCACTGGTCCTTCAGCCTGCCCAGCACAGAAATAAAAAGGTTGTTTGGTCACCAGTTATCCAGTACAAGGATTTAGGACCAAGACTGTTAAACCCTGAAATAATGTGTGGCAAATGATCATCTGTCAGTATTTTATGAAAATATTTCTTTTAGAAGCAGAGCTTAACTTACAGAAAATTGTTGCTAAATTCTAAACCCATCTATTTACACAATAAACACTATCTGCCTCATTTGACTGATTCAAATTGAGATTTTGGGTTGAAGCAAGTAAGGTAAGGTATATACCATACATCTCCATTCCTTGAACTCAACTATCACAATTGGATATCATATGAAAAAAAGAAAAAGAAAAAACCTGTACACAATGACCTTTCTTACCTCTGACTCTTAGTTCCACTTCTTTCTTAATAGATTCCTTTCCCTTCTTGCTGTAGACACTGCAGGTGTAGGTATTTGTGTCTCCATCTGTGGGGTACTTTAGAGTCAGACTGAAGTCTCCAGGTTTCAGTAAGTTTCTCTTCATTTTTGTTCGGTTGTTGTAAATCTGGTCCTGGTCATCATGGTGCTCAGAATCGTTCTGGTAAACATGGACTTTCCTGTTCATTCTGTCCTTCCACTCCACTTTAGGGTCTTTGAGGAAGTTAACTAAAGTTTTGCAGGGCAGCCGGACAGACTCCACCCCTGATTCCACCTCCACCTTATAAACTGAGAAAACAACAAAGCACAACATTAACTGTACAGACATGAGCAGCAGCTGTGATGGTCACATGACCTCCCTGTCCCCTCCTTGTCTTCTAGTCTCAGTCAGATTGTGTCTCAGTTTGTTCCTGATGTGTTCCTGACTCGTTCTTTGGTAACTAGTCTGCAGCGTCCTGTAAAGTGCTGCAGACATGTTGGATGAAGAGCAGAAGAACAGACAGACTGAGCCTCCACAGTCGCCCATGTCTCACACACATCAGCACAGAGACCATGAAGACCTCATGTGTCTGCTCTGAACATTCAAGGAGCCAGCAGATGACTCCTGCTAACCAGTGGTATTATGGGTAGTGCAGTAGGAGAGACTCACCTGACATGAAACAGAAATGACATAAAAGACCTCCAGAAACCACAAGAAGAATCATGAGAACCAGGAGAGTTTTTGCCCAAGATGGAAATGGTTCTGTGGAAAAACAAAAAATATGGTTTCTGATTTCTGACCTCTGTTTACAACATTGACCTCTGACCTGCATTTATTACACTGACCTTTGCCCTGCAGCGCTACTTTCTGTCTCAGGATATCTTTGTCCCTGTAGATGGTGCAGATGTATCCTCCTGTGTCTCTCTCTGTGGGCTGTTTCAGGGTCAGACTGAGGTCTCCAGTTCTCAGCAGGTCTTTATTTATCTTTGTTCGGTCTGTGTAAACTTCATCCTGAGTTATAAGCTCATCATTTCTGTTAGAATACTCATGGACTGTGATGAGTTGTGATGTGTTGTTTTGCACGGCAGGATGACAGAGTCTGACCCTTCCTCCACCTTCACCTCCACCTGCTGGTCTGAGAGGACAAGAAACAACAAGATCAACTGTATAAGATGCTGCAATCATTCTTATGGTAACTGGACCCGAATGACTACATCTACATCCATGACCTCTGACTCTGGTAACCAGTGATCATATACAATAATAATATTTTTCGCTCCTTTTATTTTTAATGCAAATTGAACGGATTATTTTATAAAAGGATGCTACAATTACAAACTACTGAAATATTATAATGAATGTTTTGATGATCAGATCGTTAAAATCTCTGATTAGCATAAAACATTGATTCTGACACACTTTAAAAAGATCTCCCAATGTTTAAAACATCAGTTAGTGATATAAATATATTATGTAAATATATTCATATAAGTGTGGCTGAGCCCACATCTCTGCACAGCAGCTGAAGGACCATAAAGAAAGGGACCTCACGTACTCCAAAGGTTGTAACAGTAGGAGCTGCTTTGTTGTTCATGTTTTGTTGTTTCCACTGTTAGGTTGGGTCTAAAAAGCTGCTGACTTCATAAAGTCTTTCACAACAATTTAAGATTATTTTTTTTAATTTGACCTCTGACCCTTGTCTGTAGTACTGACTTATGATCTGTCGTTGACTTTGGGCAGGGGTGTCCAACTCCAGGCCTCGGTGGCCAGTGTCCTGCAGGTTTTAGATGTTTCCTTGAATCAATACAGTTGATTTAAATGACGATTCATTGATGTGCGCCTGCTGTAACACTGGTTTTGTCCTCTAACATCGTCTCCTCCTCCTCCTCGTTGATATACAGATTTGGGATCCAGGTCACTGCGAGTCCACATCACTGTGGAGTTGTCAGGTATAAAACCTGAGTACAGACAGGGCAGCTGGACAGACCTTTCCCCCTCATTCACCTCCACCACCACAGCCAGAGCATGCTGGGAAACTGAGGACACACAAAGAGAAACTCAAGTCAAATACATGTTGTGGGTTTGACTCAATGTTAAAATGATGGAATACAAGTAGCATCATTTCTTTTTTTTTATTTTTTTATGACCCAAACTTTATGAGATTTTAATTTTTAAAAAAGAACAAAAGATGAAGATAACAGGATGGATATTCCCAGTTACAACAACACAACAAATTGATAATCAATGTGTATTTCCATCAAAAAACAAAAAAACAAGCCCAACAACACAAAACACAGCCTAAATACACACTGATGCCAGTATTTCGCATTGACCCAATTACAGCTATCCTATTTAGTCCAACACCTTAACTACTTTAGCCGGATACGTCACTGACCTGTATGTAAAAAGTAGTTAGCCCACTTATCATTATAATCGTCCTAAAAGTGAAACTTTTATTCATAAAAGTTTTACTTTTAGAGCCCTGACCAGCATCCTGCAGCATCTGGAGCAGCTGTGTGCTGCTGTCATGGCAATAAGGATCAAAATCTGTGGGATGTTTCCAGCAGGGGTTATAACCTGCAGTCAGCGAGGTGTACCTAATAAAGTGACAGTGTTTATGTCACAGTGCAGCACCATCAGAAAACGGTGGTTTACATCTCTGTTACAGGAAACCTGAAGAGTTAAAACACAAGAGAAGAAAATCTAAACGTTACACAAAGAACATAAAAGAACTAAACTTCATAAAAACTTCACAAATGATGCTTTAAATGAAAAATAAATCTCTGTAAATAATTCAACAGGTCACATATTAGAACCACCTTAACTAAAACTCTGTAGCCGCTCACTGTGGTTTGTCCCAGCACCTCTTAGGAAACAAACTGCTAACTTCAGTGTTAGCACACACTGTTAGTAAACTATGCAACACAGAGTTCAGGTTTCAGTTGTGTTAAGTTGTGAAGTTGTGATGAAAGTTTTCTTACTGACACAGGTAGGATGGTCAGGCGTCCTCTGTTCCTGCACCGTTCATGAACTGTCACTTATAAAATGCTGCCAAACATCAACTCCACTCAATAACTAAACGTGTGCAGGTTAAAGTGATGGACGCCCAGATCTGCACTCCAAATAAAAACAGACTAAAGGTGTTTCCTTCACAAACAAAGACAATATTTACAAAGATCTCACAGGTAAACTGTGAGCGATCACAGCAGCATCTCATCCTGACTAACAGCTTTTAGATGCAGGGAGAGCGTCGTGGTTCAGAGGTGCTTCAGCAGATGATGAAGGCCTTTCTGTTGCATTGTGTAGTGCTGTGGATGCCATGATGGTTGACTGGGTCTGGTTCTACTGAACTCACAAACACTTCTGAGGTATTTACACCTGAAGCCTCATTTAATGTGAGTCAGAAACAAACGGCTCACCTGTGATTAATGGATGTTTCCCTGCATTTATATTTGCACACAGTTTATTTCTTACAGCAGGAAAACTGAACAGAATGTATGTAAGAGGTTAGAGTGAGGATGACGTCACTTAATACAGAAAATCCATGTTTGTCTGTTTTGATGATGAAGGACTTCTTTAGCTCTGTAAACAGCTACACTTGAGAGGACAGAGGTGATTTCATGGATCAATAACAATGTGTTTATCAGCTTTCATCATCGCAGTGCAGACATGACGTCAGATCTATCAAAGTGAAGGCCGTCTCTCTGATGACGTCACAGAGTCGTTCTGTCCAATAAAGGATCTCAGATCAGCTGCTGCCATCTTGTGGCCACAGTTGGTTACTGTCTCTGAAAGTTGTCTCATGTTTCCTGTTGTCCTGTTAACAAAGGCTGGAGCTCATCATGCTGAGAGGGGAGCAGCATTTTTTGGCTCTTCACACATGTTCATTATATTCTGATGATCCTGGATGGAGACAAACTACAGATAAGTGTGTTCAGCCCAACTAGTTTATCTCATTACAGCAGTTTGATGTTTCCCTTTGAATCCCCCTGAAGATACTGACAGTGAAGCACGTACATAATACTGCAGCCTTTCAACTCTGAGCTTATTTAGTTCTATTAATACACTGAAATCTCATTTGTGTCATGAAGAAAGTCTTTAATCAAACAGAATTCAAAGATCAGAAACATTTCATATATGGAGTTAAACATGAATCATTGTTTCAACAACATATTTATTGTTGTCATAAACAGACAAGAAGACAACAACAAACTGCTCCTCCCATTCAACACATGTCAGTCCATATCCCAGCAAACTAAATCATCTCCATTTACACACATCAAATAGAAACATGAATCACTTGTAATGATTAGAAACTTGATAGAATTTCAAATCTAGTTTGGGGAGTCATTCAGTGAGAAACAGTGAAATGATTTTCCATGTGAAAAGGTGGACAGCAGAAACAGAAAGAAACAGTGAGAACTAAAAGAGAAACAAAGAGCTTTGGAACAACGAGGCAGCAGGAGGACAGCTGCAGTTTAACAGCTTCAATTCACTGACAGGAAACAACATTAGAAACATCATCATCCTCAACTCATCTGCTCCACTGACACTGACACCTTCAACGGACACACCTTCACTTTATCATCAGTGCTAATGTATGGAAACATCCTGTGAGTGAAAGTGTGTGTGAAGGTGTGTATGTGTGTGTTAGTATCAGGATCAGAGAACGACAATTTTCCTCTGTTCCAGTCCAGATTCACTCTGATCCTCTGGAGCTTCTTCTCTACTGAGAGAGCAGTGAGAGGAGTTGATTGTGAGAGTGTGTAGTATTTACCTTGAGAGAACCATATTGACCATAATCCAGACAGTATGCTTCCCTTCCTCTGCACAGACTCTGCTAACACACCCAGGTCCCAATATGCACAGTCTCCAACTTCAACATCCCAGCTGTGAGACCCTGAGTTAAAGCCCTCAGAGCCCAGGACAGAGGGGATCACATCAAACCTCTCTGGATTATCAGGAAGCTGCCGCCTCTCTCCTCCTCTCACACTGGTCAGATCTTCAGACAGGATGAGGTTTGGATGAGCAGTGTTTGGGTCCAGAATGAGAGGAGTGTAGGAGACCATGTCCTTCATGTTGTTCCAGATGTTGAAGGTCAGGTTGCCCAGGTGTTTGGCCTGGTCTATCAGAGCTCCTGAGGGCAGCTGTGGATCATCCAGCAGGGGGCAGCGCTGGACTCTTTCCACTGCAGCCTTGTAGTTGTGCAGGAATGAGACGTCTTCAGCTCTCAGCTCCTCCTCTGTGGCTCTGACTGTGTCTGAAAGAGCTGCTATCTCTCTGCTCAGAGCCTCCATCTTCTCCTTCATCATCCCACTCTTCTGCTCCTCTTCCTCCCTCAGTGCAGCCAGCCTGGCCTCCTCTTCCTCTGCTAGAAACTGGTGAAGCTTCTTAAACTGCTCCTTAATCTGCCTCTCTGTGTGTCGGGCCTGGACCTTAATGTGTTCTGCTGTTTGATCAAACTTCACTTGAACTTCTTCACAAACCTTTAACTTCTTCTTTAAGGGCTCCAGAGTTTCCTGAAGTTCCTTCTTGTGTTGTTGTGCAGCTTCATCGATGGGTCTGAATCTGTGATTGGTGTGTTTTTCTGAGACATAGCAGACGAGACACACTGGCTGCTGATGGTCCAGACAGAAGAGTTTGAGTTTCTCAGAGTGCAGACTGCAGAGAGCCTCTGAAGCTCTCTGATCTCTCTCCTGTAAGAACGACTCACACAGGTTCTTTAAAGCCAGACATAAAGGTGGTTCATTCTTTGAAGATCTTCTCTTACAAACTGGACACTCGTGTGTTGGTCTCTCTCTCCACCATCTCTTCAGACAGTCTTTACAGAAGCTGTGGCTACATGACAGAATAACAGGATCTCTGAAGACCTCCTGACAGACCGGACAGCAGAGATCCTCCTCTGATCTGGAAGCCATTGAGTCTGTGAGTGAAGCTGAAAACAGCAGACAGGAAGTACAGTCAGTCCTGGCTCCCCTCCCTCCTCTACTACCTTCACTGAAACTTCCTTTGAGTCGTGTTTTTGCTCAAACTCACATTCAGTGTGTGGAGCGTCAGCAGCTTGAAGCAGCAGTGTTGGAGTTTCCACTTTTCTCTCCTGTAGCTGGACTCACTCAGAGGAAGCTGCTAGTTTGGTCTGAACTCAGTCTGATCGTCTGTGTGTCTCTCTTTACTGTGGACAAAGAACTTCCTGTTTCCTGGTTTGTCACATTTGAGTGACGTGAGGGGAGGAGACAAATGTTGCTGTTTGACTTTTAACTAAGGTGTGTTTCAATCCTGCCTGCAGCTCAAAAACTGTAAAGCAGGTTTTGTGTCTTTTCACCTCCACAGGTCACAACATGAAACCTGTTGTGAAGTTTATCAATAAAGTGTCACTCGGTGGTGCAGCTGTTTGTCAGCTTCTATTTTAGACTTTGTTCTGGTTCTTGTTCAGGTTCCCAGCAGTGGGAGTGTAATGCAGTCACACACACACAGGTGGTGTTAAGGTGGATTCACATTGTTACAGACAGTGGTGTTATTTCTTGTAACTAACGTGTGTTTCACTCCAAAGTTCAGACATTAACCTGACAGAAGTTGTAAAAGTTACTAATAAAGAGCTTTTATCTCATTTCACATGCAGGTCAGAGCATGAAAGCTGTGATGCAGCAGTTTGAGAAAAATTGCTGCTGATATAAAATATGTTTTGTGGTTTTACAAAATATATAAAAGAGCAGAAAGAAAAGAAATAAGTGTAAAGAGTGCAGCAAAATGCATGTTTTAGTGTGAGTTGGTTCATCTGATCTGGTTGTGTAAAAGTCACTGCATGACACTGAGTGTTACTTTTGTGTTACTGACGCTCATCTCTGACTCAGAGAAACGATTTCTCCCCTGTGATGTTCACACAGTGGTGAGTTACATGTGTGGAATTTTTACTCTTTTATAGAATTAAAGTTTTGCTTTTCTCTTACTTTCTTTTTTCTGTTATTTACTAAAAAATCTCTCAAAGAAATAATGAATTCTCCACACGTGTTTGAAGGTTGCATGCAAATATCATGTGATCTAAAAGTCAAATATCTGCTGATGGAGCAAAACAAGGCCAGATGTTCAGCAGCTGTATTGCTGCATGACATCAGTCCACAGCAGCAGAGACCGTGGAGCCAACATGTGAGAAACAAAGCAACACGCTGAACATCTGAACCACAGCAGGAAGTGCGAC
This sequence comes from Pelmatolapia mariae, assembly GCF_036321145.2. Classification (NCBI taxonomy): domain Eukaryota; kingdom Metazoa; phylum Chordata; class Actinopteri; order Cichliformes; family Cichlidae; genus Pelmatolapia; species Pelmatolapia mariae. The sequence goes on from NC_086229.1 coordinate 14,590,282, forward strand.
TCTTTGTAGACCTGTGGACAGGAAACACACAGCAGGTCCTGATCAGTAACAGGGTCCAAATACAAACATGTGTTTATCAGCATCTGTATATATGAGCACACAGAGAGCTCAGCTGGACACACACTTCAGTCCTCCATCAAACGCAACACACCTACACACTGTTTCCACCAGCTGCAGCACAGTCCAGTCTTTACAGGCAGGGAGGGCTTTTAATTTGAAAGGCACCACACAGGAAGTTTAAGAGTGTCAATAGAATGTCAGTACAATCTTTTAATTATATAGGTTTACTTATGGTAGAATGCTGCATGTAATCATTTGTGTGTAGAAGTATGTAGCTGATAGTATATTGAAAGAATGTCTCATCCTAGGAGGTTTGTGTGATTCCAGAGTGTTCTGGTATTCACCCCCCACATCCTAGGAGCATGGGAGAGGTCGTACCTTGTCTTATTGTTTTATGGTATGATAAACGTATCTATATCTGTTTTAGGCTAAGTGCCTTTTGTTCAGATGAACTGCTGGACTTCCAGGCCAGCAGGTTTAGGGAAGTCGTTTATGGGGTCACACACACACACACACACACACACACACACACACACACACACACACACACACACACACACACACACACACACACACCTAAACATCCACATTCCAATGTAAAGAACAAACACCCACTGATGTATAAATAAAGGCCAGGGCAGTTTCAGAGCGCATGTCACAGAGCCCTCACTCTCACTGTGGATGCTCTGTGCTGCCCTTGTATACAAGTAAAACTGTGTTTCTCCTCTCTGATTCTCAACTGACGAAGTGTTTTAGAATAAATATCCTGACATTTGTTTTGGTTCTTTCGAGCCGGAGCAGAAACATCAGAACTGTTATCTTTGACTCTGCTCTAGGATGTGGCGGACTGAGTCTTGATGCCGTGGGAAGCCAGCACCAAAGTCTGTGCACAGCCCTTTTAGAATTTGGGTCCGGACCGGTGTTTATAGTCTGGTCCACTGCGGTGGGATTCAGTCTGACGATCCGAACCACCAGTGAGTCGTCTGAGGGTGAGAAACACTATTTTGATACATAAAACGGCCGCAGAGGTTTAATGAAACAATATGATTGAAAAATGAAATGATGATGATGATGATAATGAAAAAATAGGTTAAAGTTCGCCGAAAGGAACTGTGTTTAGACTGGTTTTAAAAGTAGCCGTAATTACTTCGTAACAAATTATAAAAGCGCGCAAATGTCTATATGTGTGTGTGTGCGTTGTGTAACAGTAATCTGCATTAAGCTTAAGGTTGCTCAAATTCAGTACAATGACATATGAGATGAAGTAACTTTTAAGCCTCCATTTGTGAGAGCGGTGATTCTGCAGGTCACCATGCAAAAAAAAAAGAAAAAAAAAGAGACAAAATCTACATTGTAGATGAAAAATAATTATAGGAAAAAGGTTTTGTGTTTATCAGCCAAGAACAACTACAAGTAAAATTGTGTTTCTCATCTCTGATTCTCAACTGAAGAAGTGTTTTAGAATAATTCTCCTGACAAAGAGGAACAGAAGAAGAACCAAAGGATGGTCTGTGATGTTAAGGTTAGTGTGATCAGCATCAGCTGGAAATATGAAACGTATCAAACATGTGAGGAAGAAGCAGCAGCAGCTCACACGTTTACAACCACACACAGTCCTCTGAGAGCAGCGTGGCCTCCATCTTTGAAACACACAAACTCAAACGCACAAACTCACTGATTGATTATTGATTGATTGATTTTCAGAGATAAGTAATTAAAGTTTATTTATTAAGCACTTTTCACAGCGGTCACAAAGCGCTTCACACAAAAGGCTCAAATAAACATGAACATTAAGTGGAAATAAAGATTCAATAAGACAGTAAAATAAACAGGTAGTTTTAAAATAAATAAATAATAATTCAATAAAATGTTTGTCATTAGAAAGCCTGTAAAACAGAAACATTTGAACATCTTTTTAAAGAATCCACAGAGTGGACTAAACGTAGTTGTGGAGGCAGACTGTTCCACAGCCTTGGTGCCACAGACTGAAAGGCTCTGTCACACTTAGTCTTTAGTCGTGTACAGGGAACAACTAACACATCATGAGTCCGTGAACGGAGACAAGGAGCAGCATATATTTTGTAAGAAGTTGAGATAAATAATCTAGGACGTGATCATTTAGAGTTCTGGGTGTTAAAACAAGAATTTTGAAACAAATCCTGAAATTTATTGGGAGCCAATATAAAGCAGATTAAATAGCAGTAATGTGAGCTCGCTTGTTAGAACATGTTAGTCGTCTGGCTGCAGCATTTTGTATAACTTGGAGGTGAGAACGACATGATGTGTCCAGGCTGGTAAACAGGACATTACAATAACCTAAACCAAACCTAAACAATAACCTTGTGGATTTTACTCTATTTACCTGATTTTTAAGTTGTACAGTTGAAATTACTCGAGTTGTTGAGATTTATGTTCAGTTTTGTGATATAAATAAATACTGATATGAAGTCAATGCAAAGGTGGAGAAAGACACAGCATAATATCAAGGAAAGAAAAGAAACTGAACTGCACCTTGTTTCCCCTCGAGACTTATTGGGACACATATATGTGCAAAATGCATGAGAATCTGGGTTGTTGTGCAGAAGCTTCACCACTTGAAAGTGATCACTGTCGATCTGGATGATCTTGTGAAAGCCATCACACAGAAAACAAACTGCATGTACGGAGAATGTTCTGAGTGCAAGGATCTCTCTTCCCAGTCTCCATCCAGTACAATGCAGAGAGTCAAGTGACTTATCTCCAGCAGGCAGTAGTGGATTAGGAGCACAAGAATGACCCCAGTGGCAAAACATCCAGAGTAACAATCAAAAAAGAGACGAGGCTTGAAAGCACATGAAGACTTGATTCATGTTGACCTCTGAAAATGAGCTCTGAAAATATAGCACAGAGATACAAGCAGTCCACTTCAGAACATCACACCAGCACACAGATGTGCTTTATATACATACATCCTCCCATCCAACGTCCTTCTGCACAGTGTCCCCATCAAGACTTAAGGGCCCACCAGCAATCTGGCAGCACTTGTCACCAGTGCTCAATTACATGCAGAGGGCACATTCACAATCCACTTTTGCAGTGATGCTTTCAATAGAGACAGAGAGGGAATTGTTTTATGTTTTCTACTGAACTGTTCAAACTAGTATTCACTGCTGGGACATGAAACGGCGAGCCACAGAAGGGGTCCACTGGATGGTGTGGGATGAACCCTCAAGAGGACAGCACAGAAATAGCACCAACTGTCTTGTCAGCAACGGGAAATTTCAGATGCTGCAGAACTGTTTACTGTGTGGCACAATTTTATATGAGTGCTTGATGTTTGTTGTATATTAGCTGCTATGACAACTCAGATTCCCTCTGGGATTAATAAAGTCTCTTTGATTCTGAAAAGGCAGAAATGGCAATCAAGTTGTTTAAAGCAGTTGAGAAAGCAGTTCAGGAGATGCTAAAGATGGGCCATCAGTTCCATCCACTGAGGATACATCAGGCAGTTCTCATTTCCCAAGATCTGACATACAGGGACGTCAGCTGCCAGTGCACAGCAAAACAAATTGTGACCTGTGAGTTCTTTAATGCAAAGCATTTCACATTCAATCAACAGACAGCACCCACAGCCACAGAAACTGTGGCAAAAAGGTCACACAAGTTTGTTTTCACAGAAAACTCCCACACACGTGCACACTAACATCCAAACACACTCAGGACATGTTCAGTACCGTTACCCAATATTCATTCCTTGTTACTTCCTGCAAATATGTTTGGTTGATCTTTCATCCAGTTGGTTAATAAATTACATGATAATAAATTTGATAAGCTTGAGGTTTGTGTCTACTTGAATTGATAAATGTGCCTCTGGATCGATATGATTTCTGCTTATATGGGGCGATCGTGGCTCAAGAGTTGGGAGTTCGCCTTGTAATCGGAAGGTTGCCGGTTCAAGCCCCGGCTCGGACAGTCTTGGTCGTTGTGTTCTTGGGAAAGACACTTCACCCGTTGACTACTGGTGGTGGTCAGAGGGCCCGGTGGTGCCAGTGTCCGGCAGTGTCAGTGCGCCCCAGGGTGGCTGTGGCTACAATGTAGCTTGCCATCACCCAATTAAGAGACTGCACGCTTGAAGTAAGCATTTCAAGTGCGAATACGTCACCGCCACGCGACGACGCCTGTCCCAATTCAAAGTGTACTCCAAATGCGCCGTCGATTTCCCCAAATATCAAGCGTGGTCCGGTGCACGCTTCGTGGTCCCATAAATCCCACAATTCATAGCACAGCGGTGGGTGTGGATCATTTTGCCGAAAAAAAACGGCAGAAGGGAGCTGCTGAAGAGTGAACTGTCAAAAGTAAGTACTGAATATTATGTCACTTATTTATGTGCGAATGTTTAAGAACGAAGAACATTAAAAGATTACTGTTGGCCACATGTCGGCAAAGTTATGTGACATTAGCGAAGTCTGTACTGTCAGCGTTTACTTGCTTTTAAAGCCTTTAAAATATAATAATACCATAGTTGACCTTAATCTTACAGAGAATGTGATGATTTTATGGATAATTAAAGTCAGTCATATATCCACAAACACAACAAGCTGAAAGTCAGTGATGCTGCTCGGTTTGCAGTCCTGAATATCACGGCACAAGCAGGATTCACTGCACTGTTAATGTTAGCTGTGTTATATTGCTGCCTCTGTTCGGTGGTGTCGAGCCAAACGGACTTTAACGTGTGTTTGAACGAGCTGACGGTTCACTCGTTAAGCTGAAAGAAAGATGCTTTAATCACAGGAGTCACACATGTGTCCACTGGACCATCTGGAACTCTTCTTGTTTAGCACTCGTAATAACACAAACACTAAATCCTCCTTCTCTTGTGCTGTTTTGTAGCAGTGTATACACCTGAGACTGTCACCTGTCTGTCTGTCCTGCACTCTCTCTCTGTTTCTTTCTCTCTGATTGTGTAATAAAAGTATGAACATGTATTTATAAGTTACACTTGTGTTTGAATCCTGCAGCTTATCACACATTTGATTTCCATGTGTGACGACTGCAAGTGTCCAGAGTGAGGACAGACTGAGGGACCCACTGCTGCACATCATCTATGAGGCTTTGCACCCCTGATGATCCACCAGGACAAACTCAGCAGTGTGTGAGGAAGAGGAGGAGGAAGAGCCAGCAGCAGCTGACAGATGGAGAGAATAGACAGACTGTTCCCTGTTTGTGAAGGACTGCTAGGAAAGTTTAACATAACTAATGTCTGTCCTGAATCAGTCTTATTAGGTAATGTTCAGATAATGTTATCATTCCAGTGTTTTCAGTGTGGGAGAAAGTACTCAGGGCCTTCAAGTTACACACTATGAAAGGCAGAAACAAGTTTAATATTCAGAAACCTAAAGTGTGTATCAGCAGCAGAATGGAGCTAAAAATAAATGTTTGTTTCAGTTCTATGAAGCTTTGAGTATTTTGGATTAGTAGCACTGCTGTGTTTGTTGCATCATATTGCTGTAATTGTTTATATGCTTTATATATTCTGAGGTAAGTTGATCTATAGTGTTACATCATATTCTATAAGGATGTTATGTGTTTGTTTACTTTCTGCCCAGTTTGACCCATTTAGCAGAAGTCAGCCTGTTTAAGGCTCTGATATCTATTCTGTGTGACTTAAAGCAGTTATGACATGGTCTGATTTTCTCACCCAATAAAGGAATATTTAATTTATCAGTCTACTCTTAATTCTATCAGAAACAGTTTTCACAGCTCGTACATTTGCTTCTTCCACACAAATATAAGCAATGAGCCAAATTTAGTAATGCCAACATATTAGACGAACAATATTTGTCTCATATATATGATACATCTATATATACACTGTCAAAGATACTTGTCTTTGAGTGAAGATTTAAGGTGATAGGAAATATAAATAACTGCAACTTTAATCTTTGACCCAGAGTTCAAGCTCACTGCTGTAATATATCCTGTAATATATATATATATATATATATATATACATATATATATATATATATATATATATATATATATATATATATATATATATATATATATATATATATATATATATATATATATATATATTAATCAGATGCCTCAGTCCTATAGAGTTCTGCAGCTACAACTAACCTGAGGAGGCTTGGATTTGGCAGCAGGTACACCTGTACATCCTTCTCAGCAGCACACATGTGGCTACCATTTAATCACACTTCTTCCTGAGCTTTGCTTCATCACAAGACCAAAGCTGGCATCCCATGTCACAGTCTTATCATCATCCAACAGGACAAGAAACATTTATGGTCATCCTGGTTTTGTGATGCTGAGGCTCAAGACATTCCGATTCATCCCCGCCACACGCGTGTTTGTACGCTCATACACAGTCGATGGGACTGGAACACAATTCAGCAGGATTGCAGAACACACCATGACTGCACTGAGATCATCACAACATATAGTGTGATGGAAATTCAGTTTCCAGTAGCACAGCACCGACAGAACTTGCATGTTACAGATACGCTAAGGGAAATGAGAGTAAGGATATAAGCACACAGCCCCACTCCACTGACAACCTGCTGTTGGCCAACACCCTCAACGACTCTTACTGCTGGTTTGATGAGCCATCAAGCAGCCTTGACACCTCCACCTTCCCCAACAATAGAGACACTTTGGTCCATCGTCCCCCCACCTCCCCACTCCCACCAGCACAGAGCCATCACTACCATCAAAGACTTCACCCACAGGAGCCCCCTCCTCACTCCACAGCTATGAGGATTTCACACCACCTTCTCCCACTACAACCCTTCATATTCATGATGTGAGGACGCAGTTTGACCCTTTAGACCTACTAAAGAACCCAGTCCACCTGAGCTCATCTTTATATTTTTACATGTTGTAGTGCCATTTCTGGGAGTATTTTAAGTTGCTATACATCAATACAACCATTATATCCCAAATTTTAATCATATGTATGAATCAAGTCATCAGTAACTACATAAATTGCAATAGTGGTATTTTTACACAAATTTCTAGTTAAAGTAATTTCAGAGGTTCATCCCTGAAAATTGTAAATGTAAAAAAGTTGCATAAAACAGTTTCCAAATTAATTTTGAGAGTCTTCATAGTTTTATTTTTGAGATACACCAATTTGTATATACTGCAGCCACCAACTTTGAAATTCTCATTTACATGACTTATTTAAACATTCTCCTCTTGAGTGCAAAATTCTTAAAAACATCTTTTATCCTTTAAGAGTAAATAAATCTGAAAGCTGTTCCATCCTAAAAGAGTACAACAATGTGTAGTTTATGATGTTCTAAAGGTTTCAGCATCTTTTTGAATTTGTCACATGTGTGGAAAGGTATGAGTGAGCCTTTGTGTCATACTGTGAGTGATGCTCGTCAGCACACAAACCCAGAGTTTCTCTACAGGAACACAGAGAGAGTTATTCCCTGTACTGTAAGGACACATTCAGCATTGTGCAGTAAATCCAGATCATCCCAGTTAAATGATTACATGGATGTGAGTGTGGTCGTCAGAGCAGCACTGATCAGTGTCAGGTTATAATGACCAAGGTGTACACAAACACTAAGTTTGAGTGTGTGCAGTGAGACTTCAGTCAAAGCATTTAACTGAGGTGTGAAAAACAAGCTGAACTCTACAGCTTGTTGTGGTCCCCTGTGGCTTGACAGCCTTCCAGCTGTTCTCCAGCATTTTCATTTACAGTCATAAAGTATCTCCACATGTTGCTCCTCTTTCTCTCTCTCTGCAGTCCAAATGCGTCTTCTGAGCGCATCTGAGTCACGTGACGGCACAGTAACAAATCCCAGCAGGGCAGGAAGAAGGGGGCGGAGCAAAGCGCGTCTGCCGCATAAGAAGAGGTGTTCACACAGACAGAGCTGCTTTTTCATCCACAGCGAGTAAATAGTGAACCTCCAGGAGAGAAACAAACTAAAGTATCGATCATATACCACTACCAACGTTTGGATCGATATCTGCATCGATCTGCACACCCTTGTCTCCTGGATCGTAGCTGAGATCAGCGTGAACCACGTGGGTCTCTGCTCCCTGACCTGTTTCCTGTTTGGAAAGAGTTCCAGCTTCATCACGGAGTTTCTCTCGGTTTGTGGGCTCATCTAAAGGTAAGCACCGAGCTAACTTTAACACTAGATTTACTAACCCTGTGCAAATTTGCAGAAATCCCTTGAAACCAACACCTACTAGAATTACTGACTTTTTTATTTTCTGGTGCAAGTCCCGAGGTGTTAATCACCCCTGCTGACATTTGTACAGGTCATATGCTCGATTCACATCCTGCTTTTGTTGTGCAAACCACCCATTGTCTTTGAGGCCTGGCACATTTGCTTTTGCACACACATACAAACGCTGCAAATCTGTGTTTGTTTGACAGTGTAAGACAAAAGCAGCAAAAATAAAAACTGTACCAAGAGTACAGTCTTAATGGCTCACTATACAAACAATCTGGAGACATAAATATTGACACGTGTAGGGCTGGGCTGTATCATACCGATCACGGTAATACCTGTAATTTTAGGCAACGATAGGAAAATGAAATATTGCGATAGAATATAGGTAAAACGCGCATGCGCAGTGCATATGTTTACATAAGCACATGGCGGGTCGTTTAAAGAAACGGATGAACCAAAACTGGTTTGTAGAAATGCAACTTCAGTGGTGTGGAACTGGTTTGACTTTCGTCCATCAGATACACAACAAAACACTATTTTTGGTAGAGCATGCTAGCAGGCCGTCGTTATTACCATGTTTTTGGAAAATACTGCGCACTTCAAATCAATCCTTTGATATTTCTGAAAATCGGCAGCGCCCCTTATAATCCCGCGTGCCTTATGCAACTCTGGTTGTGTTTACTGACCTCGAAACGATTTTATGTACACGGTGCTCTAAAATCTGTCAGATGTTTCAGTACGACTTTGCTCAGCTACGAAGCCGCACTGCTTGATGGTAGTGGTGTGCAATACTGAATATTTTGGTATCGATCCGATACCAAAATATCGGTCCTGCATGCCGGCCGTCTGCCCAGCTGCCTCTGAGCCCCCACGCCTGCTGCGCCACCGCTGCTTGCCATATGGGTGGCCATCAGGCGCGGGCAACTGCCAGAGTGGACACTTCGGCGCTGATGGTCCAGGCCGATTCCCTCGGCCTATATATATTAGAGATGGACCGATCCGATATTAGGTATCGGTCCGATACTGATGTAAATTGCTGGATCGGATATCGGTGAGAAATAAAAAATGTAATCCGATCCATTAAATATCAAAAAAGCACCTCACAAAACTTGCGACACGGCGTAACTCGGCTCATAACCGTAGCACGTCGGAGCAGTGTGCTCACGTGATAGAGAGGCTGTGTGTATTTGTAGCCTCTCTAGCAAACCAGCATTTCATCTCCGAGGAAGTTATCCCAGAGAGAAGTAAAGCAAGTGTGTAAGTTCATCTCTGAATGTTTGTAAAGCGTACCTACCTTAAGCTTAACAACCGATATATGGAGCGACTGCCTCTCTCTCTCTCTCTCTCTCCCTCTCCTGCCGCTACTTCATGAAACTGCTTAATGATCAGCTGATCGGCTGTCGCGAGTCCGTCTCTCTTCTTTGTGTTTGGCCCACTTTGCACCAGAAAGAGGAAACCAGCGGCTGAACAACAGCAGCACGTTTAACCTTGATAAGCTGTCGTTAGAATTTATTTAATATTACTTTCTAGTCCAGGATCTTTTTCTACGTAGCTGACGGCTGGTAACTGTGCAGGGGCGGAAAGTTTAGCCAGGGGGGCCGATAGGGCATTAACAGGGAAAAGGGGGGCACAAAGACATACCTTTCTTTCTTATTCTCATTTAAAATGTCTAGCTTTTAATAAATAATTATCTGAATCTTACACCCAAAGTTTTAATCTGATGTAAAATGTATAGAAGTCCATTACTGTATATAGTAACTGTTAAGTCTAATATACCCTAGTAAGCTATAGTACTTTTTCCTTTGGGAAGATACCATCTGTGCAGTCTGCAATTCTGTAGAAGAAAGATGTTGAATCTATTTAATTATTCTTGAAAAATAATTTATTTCTGTGCATTTTTTTTTTCACACTGCATCAAATTAAAGTTGATTACGTCGATTTAGCATCATGAGGTGGAGGGTGGGGGGTGGTTCCCTTTTTTTTTTTTTTTTTTTTGCTGGGAGTTTGCAACCCTATTAGTTAGGTTGCTTAATATTTCTGCTAAGTACTCTTTAAAATACCAGAATAGGGAGGATGGAGTAGGTTTAAGTTTATTAGATTGATCAGTATTGCTGAACAATGAAATATTTTGGGTGCAGTGTATTTTTTACATACAGGTATAACAGAATAGCTTTAGTGTTGTTGTTTATTTAGACTTGAGTATGAACTTATACAAAATGCAGCAAGATATTAAAAAAAAGTTTTATTGATTAAAAAACACACTATATCGGATTAATATCGGTATCGGCATATATCGGCAGAATTTATGATATCGGTATCGGCATCGGACATAAAAAAGTGGTATCGTGCCATCTCTAATATATATATATATATATATATATATATATATATATATATATATAGGGAGGTTATTTAGCTTCTTGTGACAGAAAAGGCTAAATAAATAATAAATAGGCTACGTTCACACTGCAGGTCTTAATGCTCAATTCCGATTTTTTGATGAAATCCGATTTTTTTGTCTGCTTGTTCACACTACGAAAAAAATGCGACATCAAACACGCTCTAGTGTGAACGCTCAAAGCGGCCCGCATGTGCAAAAGAAGATGTCACACACAACTCATTCTGTTTAGACCTAGAGCAAACAGTATTGTTTGACTGATTGCCCTTAATATAAAGACTTCGGACTTTATGTTTCCCAATTTTTGCTTTAAGTTATTTTGTTATTTACATAATAATGTAGATAACCTAGTAATTATCCTTATTGCTGTTTTAGAGGAGCAGTGCTTCAAAGGATAGCTGCAGATTTCTGTCAGACTCTGCAGAAAATACAGTACAAATAAAATGTTCACGTTTCCCCAACGTGGTCTTCCCAACAGTTTCACCGGATGGCCAGGAATCGTTCGCGATGTCTGGCGATTCTCCAGCGCTGATAATTGGCATCTGTCTTGTGTCAGTGACGTAAAAAGACGGATTTAATGCGACTTGACCATTCACACAGCAGTCGCTTTCTAAAACATCGGATATGTATCGGATTCAGTATCACATACGAAAGTGACCCAGATCGGATTTGAAAATATTGGATTTGTGCCGTTCACACTGTCATACCGTGATCGGATATGAGTCGCATAGGGTCAAAAAAATCGGATTTGATCCGCTTTCGCCTGCAGTGTGAACGTAGCCTTAGAGCAAACTTCACATCACTACCAGCCTCGGGTTTAAAACTAGTGTTACTGGAGGGAGTTTGAAGGTTCAGTTTGTTTCACGACTGCATTTCACACTGTCCCGATCCTTTTATTTGAGTTCGAGAAAAAACAACCAACACTCCAGAGAAGTCCAGTCAAACAATGATTTATTGATTACATTTATGCGGGAGAGGTCTGCAGCATCACTCACTTACAGAGATCTCAACTAGGAAGCACACATCACACTACTTTTGTAGTGTGAAGTCCAGCCTCACAATACGTAAGCAGATATCATAATATGCGTCAGTTACTTGACTTCTATAACACTTGAAAACCGTCCTCACTGTCTCACACTCTATGTGTTTCCTGCTGTTTTTTCTCCTCGTACACGTCTCTGAAACATCCAGAGTACATTCTGTCCTAATCTCACTGGGCAGGCGTACAGGCACAGCCAAATGTCTCTAATCTTTGCCCTAGAAACAAGTCTAATATTTATGTGTCTGTAAGCGTGTTTGCATTGACACTCAAAAGACTGAATGCCAACTCTCATGAGCACATTTGCAATGTGTTTATGAAAATAAGTATAAATACTTATTTAATAAAAGCTCACAAAATACCACTAATAAAAGGCCGGTTAGAATAATGTATTTCCCACAAATCACTGCCTCTGTTTGTATCTCTGTCACTGCAGGACCAACGTGGTTCGAGAAGTCAGCTCTCTCAGGAGGCCGACAATTTAGTTGAAGAAAGAAGTGGAAGAAAAAAATACAACCGTGACGAGTTTGGGAAAGATTTCACTGTGAAAGCTTCCCTAAAAATGCATCAGGTCATCCACACCGGAGAGAGACCATTCAGCTGTGGAGACTGTGGAAAGTCTTTTACCAGGTCTGGAAGCTTAAAAAGACACCAACTAATCCACACTGGAGAGAGACCGTTCAGCTGTGGAGACTGTGGAGAGTCTTTTGCCAGGTCTGGAAGCTTAAAAACACACCAACTCATCCACACTGGAGAGAGACCATTCAGCTGTGACGAGTGTGGAAAGTCTTTTACTCACTCTGGAAGCTTAAAAACACACCAACTCCTCCACACCGGAGAGAGACCATTCAGCTGTGGAGACTGTGGAAAGTCTTTTATCCACTCTGGAAGCTTAAAAACACACCAACTAATCCACACTGGAGAGAGACCGTTCAGCTGTGGAGACTGTGGAAAGTCTTTTACCCAGTCTGGAAGCTTAAAAACACACCAACTAATCCACACTGGAGAGAGACCGTTCAGCTGTGGAGACTGTGGAAAGTCTTTTACCCAGTCTGGAAGCTTAAAAGCACACCAACTAATCCACACTGGAGAGAGACCGTTCAGCTGTGACAAGTGTGGAATGTCTTTTACCGAGTCTGGACACTTAAAATCACACCAACTCCTCCACAGTGGAGTTAAAGCGTACACCTGTGATCAGTGTGGCAGAGCTTTTACTCACAGTCACAGCTTACAGAGTCATCTTGTTACCCACTCTGGAATTAAGGCGTACAGCTGTGACGTTTGTGGAAAAACTTTCAGCCGGATAGGGAGCCGAAACATTCACCTACGCATTCACACCAGACATGATGTGTACAGCTGTGATCAGTGTGGTAAACAGTTTACTACAAACACAGAGTTACGGCGTCATATGTTTACCCACACTGAGGAACGACCTTATAAATGTGACCTGTGTGAGAAGACTTTTAAATCTCCACATTACCTGAAAGCACACCAACAGATCCACACCAGAAAGACTCTACAAGTGCAGTTACTGTGAGGTATGTATTTATATTTTTATCTTGTCAGCCCGACTGTTTGAAACAACTCTGCTCATCAAATTGTGTTAGCATGTTAGCAATTCTACTGCATGGAAAGGCAGCTCTGAATGATTATTCAGACTCTAATCACAGGTTTTTAGGGATAGTGTTTGAGAATTGTGTTATTGTTATTGTAGCATTAAACTAGTATTACTTTAATGTTTTTACTCTTATCGTTTTTATAGCACATTAAATTGAGCTGAGTGTGATAATGTAAACAGTAAAATGTAATTGGACTTTGGCAGAGATGCTCTTTATTTCAGGTGACGTTCAGGATAAAAATGTTGAAGGACTGACTTACACTGTCTTTGTGTTTTTGTTTAGAAGCAGAGCGACACAGATGGATCAAGTTCTCAACCCTGTCATCGCTGTGGGAAAGACTTTTGTTGTGACCTTTGTGGAAAAACTTGAAGTCATTGAAGGACTCTGAAAATACATCAACGTAGACACACTGGAGACAAAATGAACTACTGTAAAGAATGCGGGAGAGGCTTCACCACTTCAAAGGACTTCAAACAATATGAACTCCTTCACAGTGGCGTTAAAAAGCATGTCTGTGATCAGTGTGGGTCATCCTTCATCAGTGCACGTCAGCTTGAAAGGCATAAACGAGTCCACACATGAGAGAAACCATACAAGTGCAGACACTGTGACAAAACCTTTTCACAATCATGTGATCATACTAAGCATGAACGCAGACACATGAAAGAGAACTTCATCACGGCGCCCCCCGTGTGCGGCAGCCTGTTACAGCAGCTCTGCTCGGTCTGAGTTTCTTTCTTTCTTGTCTTTTTCTTCTTATAATTTTTTATAACTAACGTATTAGTAATTAGATAACAAATTTCCCACGTGTGGGACTAATAAAGGTTATCTTATCTTATCTGTGAAAGAGTTTGAGTAATCTCAGTTCATACTCCACTCAGAAACGATTCCATGTTACAAATAAACTGTTACGTCTTGATTCCTGCTTTTACGTTAATCTTGTAAACAGTATATTTGCATAACGACTGAAACCGGCCCAATGAATGAACAATGGGCTGTGAGGTCAATTTCTTCATTATTAATATGCAAATTCTTATGAGCATTGATCAACAACCACTGGTCAAAGGCCATGAGTACCATTCACAGAGTAAAAATTTGCATAATGATTATGAAGTTTACTGTTACCAATGTTCAAAAACATTTACTAAATTATCTTCTCTGTGCAAACATCAGCGTGATGCAGGACTGAAATCATTGCCATCTCTGGATCACAGTGAATCTGCAGAGACAGAAAGATCCTCTTCTGGTTTCAGGGTCAGACTTAAACCCTTGAGATCAGGCTCCACAGAGTTCAGGTGGAGTCTTCTGTAAAGATCTGATGAGGCAGCTATGAATGAAAATGTGCCTCTTGTTACATTTTAAGCTTTCTAAACTGTTCTACTGTAGTGTTTGTGTTGAGTGGTTCGCTTTGTTCCAGCAGTTTGATTAAGAAATCTGTTTCCTGTTATATTTTTATTGAATGCATTGATCCATGTGTTCTGCAGATTTTTTTCAGCTTGTTTGTGTAATGAAATCCTGCAACAATTAAACCAAAATTTTATATGTTAAATAAAGAAATGGTTTACTGACAAAGAGTCTGAGCCGGGATGTCATTTCCTGTATATCAGAGCAACACCTGAAGTGACCAGTGTTTAAAGTCAGAGTCAAATGTTGTGTCAGCATGACCTTGTGAAAACTGCTTGGCGATGCTTCACTACGTTATCTGCTAACTGTTAGGGTGTAGAAGGACGAAACTCCCAGGGTGACCAGTGGCAGGAGCTTCCTGATGCAGAGAGTTGGGTGTGGGGGATATAAAAGAGAAGCTGAGGCATCCCAAGGTTAAAGCTGGCATAACTGAACTCTAATGTTTGATGTGTGTTTTGGCTCTCCTGCACGCAGTAATTAATAGCTTGAACACAGCAGAGCTTGATATAAAGACCTGGGTGACAACTAACTTTATGCTGCTGATTATACTTGGCCCTAAAATACCTAGAAATATTGTATCTAACCAGATACTTGCTCTGGATGGCATTACCTTGGCCTCCAGTAACACCTTGGAGTAATATTTGACCAGGACATTAAACAAATATTTAGGGCTGTGTGATGAACCAAGTTGAAAAAGCAGAAGGAGTCACAAGAATTATTAGAAAAACAGAGTTTTCATTCATTTAACCCAAATATTATATTTACAAAAGTAATTAATGTTAAGCTCATAAAAAATGTCAAAGAAACAAAACTGAACTCAGGCAAAGAACTGCAAACTAAACAAACCAAATGAGTGCACAAAGAAATATAACTGACCTAAACAAACATAACTGACCTAAACATGAAATGGCACAGAAGGGTAAATATATTGTCTGATCAGACCACTATGACACACGAGGAGTTTTTCCTTTCCAGTCACCTTTCTCACTCACTATGTGTTAACAGACCTCTCTGCATCGAATCATATCTGTTATTAATCTCTGTCTCTCTTCCACAGCATGTCTTTATCCTGTTTTCCTTCGCTCACCCCAACCGGTCGGAGCAGATGGCCCCGCCCCTCCCTGAGCCTGGTTCTGCCGGAGGTTTCTTCCTGTTAAAAGGGAATTTTTCCTCCAAACTGTCGGCAAAGTGCTTGCTCATAGGGGGTCATATGATTGTTGGGTTTTTCTCTGTAGCTACTGTACAATATAAAGCGCCTTGAGGCTACTTTTCTTGTGATTTGGCTCCATATAGATACAATTGAAGTGAATTGAATTGACTTGGTTCTTCAGTATTTCTAAAGGGTTAAACTGCTTCCTCACATCTGCTTCATGAATATGAAAGGTTGTAGTGGGAGAAGGTTTTGTGAAATCCTCATAGGTGTGAAGTAAGGAGGTTTCTCCTGTGAGTGAAGTCTTTCATAGCATTAATTGCTTTGTTGTGGGGGGAGTGGGGAAGGTGGGGGGATTGGGTTGCTGTAGCTGGGGGTGGCTGTAGCTCAGGAGGTAGAGCAGGTCACCTACTGATCGCAAGGTTGGAGGTTCGATCCCTCCAGTCTGCATGCCAAGTGTCTTGTGTCTGTCTAACCCCAAGTTGCTCTCCGATGCATCCATCAGAGTATGAATGTGTGTGTGAGTGTAGTGAGTGCACTCAGTATAGAGGTATTGCTTGTGAGAATGGGTGTGAGTGGGTGAATGTGGTGTGTTGTATACAAGTGCTTTGAGCACTCCGGGAGAGTAGAAAAGCGCTATATAAGAATCAGTCCGTTTACCATTACTCTATTGTTGGAGAAGTCTCTATTGAGTTGTGAAAGCTGCTTGATGGCTGTATCCCAATTCAGGGTCTGCAGCCTTAAAGTACGCAGCCTCAACGATCCTCAAGGGCCGTGTACTCAAAGACCGCTAAGGCCGGAAGTGCGAGGCTTGTGAAATGGGACGGTCTAGCCTCCATCGCGCTGCCCAGGTTGCCTAGCAACCATAACACCAATCGCTGGAAAGGTTTCATACAGCTTTGTTTGACAGAAATGAAGGAGAACATATTTTGTTCGTGTGTTTGTTTCTACACGAGCTTTGTGTGATTTAATAAGTATCTGAGGCTGAGACCACAGGACTGTAAAACATGATTGTTGGCCTTCATATCTGTACTGAACAGTCATATAAGATTAGCTAGTAAATAACAATTAGCTCATGTTGTTCATGAGACTAAAGTCAGTGTAAATATGATATGGCCAATATTGTAGTTATTATATTAATCATCATAAGCCATTACAGCAGTGAGTTTGAACTCTCAAATCAAATCACTTCTATTGTCACATCACATGTGCAGGTACACTGGTACAGCACATGTGAGTGAACTCTGTGTCTAATACTGAGCTTCAGTAAAGATTCAAGTTGCAGTTATTTATATTTCCTATCACCTTAAACCTTCAATCAAAGACAAGTATCTTTGACAGTGTATATACAGATGTATTATATATAAGAGACAAATATTGTCCGTTTGATATGTTGGCATTATTAAATTTCACTCAATGCTTACATATATGTGTAAAAAGAAAATGTACGAGCTGTGATAACTGTTTCTGATAGAATGAAGAGTAGACTGATATATTAAATATTCCTTTATTAGGTGAGAAAATCAGACCATGTCATAACTGCTTTAAGTCATACAGAATAGATATCAGAGCCTTAAACAGGCTGACTTCTGCTAAATGGGTCAAACTGGGCAGAAATTATACAAACACATAACATCCTTATAGAATATGATGTAACACTATAGATCAACTTACCTCAGAATATATAAAGCATATAAACAGTTACAGCAATATGATGCAACAAACACAGCAGTGCTACTAATCCAAAATACTCAAAGCTTCATAGAACTGAAACAAACATTTATTTTTAGCTCCATTCTGCTGCTGATACATACTTTAGGTTTCTGAATATTAAACTTGTTGCTGCCTTTCATAGTGTGTAACTTGAAGGCCCTGAGTACTTTCTCCCACACTGAAAACACTGGAATGATAACATTATTTGAACATTACCTAATAAGACTGATTCAGGACAGACAATTAGTTATGTTAAACTTTTCTAGCAGTCCTTCACAAACAGGGAACAGTCTGTCTATTCTCTCCATCTGTCAGCTGCTGCTGGCTCTTCCTCCTCCTCTTCCTCACACACTGCTGAGTTTGTCCTGGTGGATCATCAGGGGTGCAAAGCCTCACAGATGATGTGCAGCAGTGGGTCCCTCAGTCTGTCCTCACTCTGGACACTTGCAGTCGTCACACATGGAAATCAAATGTGTGATAAGCTGCAGGATTCAAACACGAGTGTAACTTATAAATACATGTTCATACTTTTATTCCACAATCAGAGAGAAAGAAACAGAGAGAGAGTACAGGTGACAGTCTCAGGTGTATACACTGCTACAAAACAGCACAAGAGAAGGAGGATTTAGTGTTTGTGTTATTACAAGTGCTAAACAAGAAGAGTTCCAGATGGTCCAGTGGACACATGTGTGACTCCTGTGATTAAAGCATCTTTCTTTCAGCTTAACGAGTGAACCGTCAGCTCGTTCAAACACACGTTAAAGTCCGTTTGGCTCGACACCACCGAACAGAGGCAGCAATATAACATAGCTAACATTAACAGTGCAGTGAATCCTGCTTGTGCCGTGATATTCAGGACTGCAAACCGAGCAGCATCACTGACTTTCAGCTTGTTGTGTTTGTGGATATATGACTGACTTTAATTATCCATAAAATCATCACATTCTCTGTCAGAT
This sequence comes from Pelmatolapia mariae, assembly GCF_036321145.2. NCBI lineage: Eukaryota > Metazoa > Chordata > Actinopteri > Cichliformes > Cichlidae > Pelmatolapia > Pelmatolapia mariae. The sequence goes on from NC_086229.1 coordinate 14,608,819, forward strand.
TAAGGTCACCTATGGTATTATTATATTTTAAAGGCTTTAAAACCAAGTAAACGCTGAAAGTACAAACATCGCTAATGTCACATAACTTTGCCGACATGTGGCCAACAGTAATGTTTTAATGTTCTTCATTATTAAATATTTGCACATAAAAAAGTGACATCATATTCAGTACTTACTCTTCGGCCGCTCCGCTTCTGCCGTCTGCAGCAAAATTATCCACAGTGACTGCCGCGCTATGAATTGTGGGATATGTTGGGCCGCGAAGTCTACATCACCACAGCCTTAAAATTCAGGGAAATGAAGGCCGCATTTCAGGGCCGCATTTCGAGCAGCCTTTGAATTGGGACAGCCTTCGGCGCGCCGCTGTGACGTAATCGGCCTTAAAATGCAGCCTTTAAGGCTGCAGACCCTGAATTGGGATACAGCCCCTGAGTTGGGATACAGCCGATGTCTCATCAAACCGTTGAGGGCGTTGGCCAACAGTGGAGTGGGGCTGTGTGCTTCCTGAAGTGAAAATCTGGCATTTAAAGATGAATGGGAACTCGCTCACAGCTGACTAATGAACATTCGAATGTAATCTTATATTTAAAACACTGACAGGATGTTCAAGTCAGTGCAGTACTTCTTGTGTTTAATAACCACCAACCATCTACAACTACAGTCATAAGTAATTAGACTTTAATTATCAAAAGACGAACAAATTAAATAAAAAAATTTGAAGTTGGACCTGGGGCTTAGCTGCACTTCTATGTAATAGCAATTTCAGCCACAAGGTGGAGCAGTGAGTCAGAGTAACCTTTATCTAATCAAGGAAAGAGTGCATTCTTATTTACAGTGGCAGAAAAACAAAAGCACTATATAAATACACATTAGTTACTTACAGTGAGAAATTATTCACAAGAAATGACGGCTGCCACTTTCCCCAAATTCAGACCATGCAATCCTCAAAGAAGGTGCAACAAACCATAGAGCTGCATGTCAGACTTACCAGGCCTCGTTTAGCACATTAAATATTAAAGTTCTCTAGCATATCGAGACTATCTCTACACAGCATAATATAATCCATATGTACGGGGTACGACCCCCCTCTTGGTTGTGGCGTGTGGATATTTCTTCAAGACACTAGTAAGTATGTGTGATATCCTGACATTATGAATTGTAAATGTACAAACCGGATTCCTAAAAAGTTGGGACACTAAACAAATTGTGAATAAAAACTGAATAAAATGATGTGGAGATGGCAAATGTCAACATTTTATTCAGAATAGAACATAAATCACAAAACAAAAGTTGAAACTGAGAAAATTTATCATCTGAAGGGAAAAATATGGTGATTCAAAATGTCATGGTGTCAACAAATCCCCAAAAAGTTGGGACAAGGCCATTTTCACCACTGTGTGGCATTTCCCCTTCTTCTTACAACACTCAACAGACGTCTGGGGACCGAGGAGACCAGTTTCTCAAGTTTAGCAATAGGAATGCTCTCCCATTCGTGTCTAATACAGGCCTCTAACTGTTCAATCGTCTTGGGCCTTCTTTGTCGCACCTTCCTCTTCATGATGCGCCAAATGTTCTCTATAGGGGAAAGATCTGGACTGCAGACTGGCCATTTCAGTACCCGGATCCTTCTCCTACGCAGCCATGATGTTGTGATTGATGCAGAATGTGGTCTGGCATTATCTTGTTGAAAAATGCAGGGTCTTCCCGGCAAGAGATGACGTCTGGATGGGAGCGTATGTTGTTCTAGAACCTGAATATATTTTTCTGCATTGATGGTGCCTTTCCAGACATGCAAGCTGCCCATGCCACACGCACACATGCAACCCCATACCATCAGAGACGCAGGCTTCTGAACTGAGCATTGATAACAACTTGTGTTGTCCTTTTCCTCTTTGGTCCGGATGACATGGCGTCCCACATTTCCAAAAAGAACTTTGAATCGTGACTCGTCTGACCACAGAACAGTCTTCCATTTTGCCACACTCCATTTGACATGATCCCTGGCCCAGTGAAAACACCTGAGCTTGTGGATCTTGCTTAGAAATGGCTTCTTCTTTGCACTGTAGAGTTTCAGCTGGCAACGGCGGATGGCACGGTGGATTGTGTTCACTGACAATGGTTTCTGGAAGTAGCCCTGAGCCCATTTTGTGATTTTCTTTACAGTAGCATTCCTGTTTGTGGTGCAGTGTCGTTTAAGGGCCCGGAGATCACGGGCGTCCAGTATGGGTTTACGCACTTGACCCTTATGCACAGAGATTGTTCCAGATTCTCTGAATCTTCGGATGATGTTATGCACAGTTGATGATGATAATGTCATGTTTCGGCTGTGTGGCAGGCAGGGAGAGGACCCAAACGCAAACTCGTAGACACAAAGGATGAACTCAAAACCACAGCTTTATTTGCTGGCTGGGAAAAAGCATACAAAAGCAACCTAAACTAAACTGGAAAATCACAAACTAAACTCACAGAGAGATCCACACAGTATGAGGGAGAACGCGACACTGACACAGGGAAACACAGGGCTAAAATACACTGGGAAGTAACGAGGGGAATGAGACACAGAAGGGGAGCACAGCTGGGAGAAATCAGAACTGACGAGACGAGGGAGCAAAGTAGAATACACTCACAAGAGACATGAACCTTCAAAGTAAAACAGGAAGTAGCATAGACACGAACTAGACTAGGGGAGACAGAGCAACTAAGAAACACAAAGAACAACAACAAAGAGACACAGAGGGCAGCTACTAAATACTCAGAGAACTAAAGAGAATACAAGAAAGCCAACCTAAGATACTGGACTAAAGAATAAGCTGGGGGAACAAATGGAACTAAGATCATAATACAAATAACTCAGACACAAGAAACTAAAAACACTGGGTCACCGACCCAGGACCATGACAGATAACTGCAAAGTCTTTGCAATTTTTCGCTGGGTAACACCTTTCTGATATTGCTCCACTATCTTTCTGTGCAAACATTGTGGGAATTGGTGATCCTCTACCCATCTTGGCTTCTGAGAGACACTGCCACTCTGAGAAGCTCTTTTTATACCCAATCAGGTTGCCAATTAACCTAATTAGTGTTAATTGGTCTTCCAGCTCTTCGTTATGCCCAAATTTACTTTTTCCAGGCTCTTATTGCTGCTTGTCCCAACTTTTTTGGGATTTGTTGACACCGTGAAATTTTGAATCAACATATTTTTCCTTTAAAATGATACATTTTCTCGGATTAAACTTTTGATCTGTCACCTACGTTCTATTCTGAATGGAATATTGACATTTGCCATCTCCACATCATTGCATTCAGTTTTTATTCACAATTTGTTTAGTGTCCCAACTTTTTTGGAATCCGGTTTGTAGTTAATTTTGTAATATTTTTCAATGTTTCTTCCTTCATTTAATATTTCTGTCATGTTGTTTTTGTTGTTGTATTTAGTTTTTTATCTGTGTGTACTTTTTTAGTCTGGATGAAAAAGTTGGATGTAGCTAGCTGTGATGTGTGGTGCATTAAATAGTTGGTGTTTATTCTACTTTTCACTTTTGGAACCTTTGGAAGTGACGTCACCTTTGGTTGCCATGGAAACAATCCGTGCATCAGAGCTCTGTGAACTTTATGATGATGACCATTAATCAAACTTCATTCACATATAGACTATAAGAAAAAATAAGCTTTCATCATCTGTTTCATTTGTAAGTGACGGTCAGTCGTAGTTCTAATGAATCAAAGGATGTTCACAGTGTTTTGTACTTATTTTAGTTTTATTTAACATTTAGTTCATGTTTCAGCTCCAGCTGTTTAAACACTGAACAACCTTAAGGTGAAAAGTATCTAACTGGGTTTTCTTCCTATATTATCTATGTTGAATTTCATTCATGTACCTGATTGATGAGCCCTTCATGTCAGTGTTGTTTTATGACAGTATTTGGATCATTTTCTCTAACCTGTGAAACTTTATGTGTGTGAGAGCTGATTCACTGATGGAGGAATTTGTGAAAGAAGAGCTGAAAGAAATGCTGACACAGGCAGAGTTGAGTCCCTTTAAACTGACACGTTAGATAATGAGGAGACATGGCATTCCAAGAAAGCTGAATATAAACCTGCAGGGGAATACTGTGTGTTGGTAGTCATGTTTCCTCATTATCACAATAAAATTTTAGATACATCCATAAGATTTAAGCTTTTTTTTGTTTGTTTGTTTTAATCAGTTTTAAATATTGATTTAACACAAACAGTTTTTATGTTGTCGTCACCACTGAACATTAAGGTATGACTTTTCCCTCATTTATTTAAGTGAAAGCTTCCAAATTTTTTTTTTTTTCTCTTGGCGAAGGCAGTCACACTTTTCTCCTCCCCCTTCCCTTATCTTCCCTGCTTAGCGTCTTGTGTCCTTGTCTAGTCTCGTGTATCTTCTCACTTTTTCCCTGGAACACTCTCTCACAGTCTGTTCTCTAAAACCTAAAAGACGAATTATGAATTTGATCAACTGGCCCCTGAATGCAATTGACACCCTCTTCTCAATGAGAAGCCTGGGCTCGGGTGAGCCTGACTGTAAGACATTGAAGACACCTTTTCGGAACCATGATTACAGGGTTCTTGCTGATCGGCACTGGCTTAGCCCTGGCTTATCGAAGAATAAAGAAAGCGGAAACGGCTGTTCAAATCCCCACAAGGCTGCCCACTATGTTGATTGGAACAATGGAGCGAGCTGTGGCTTCTCAGAATGGGTTCATTCTACGCAGCACGGATGACATCTTGGAGAAGCTTGTGGCTGCTGTGAGTACTGAGACCGACAACATCTGACAACATCTCAGAGAGGCTCACGGCTGTCGTGAACACTCATGCTCTATGAGCACACTGGATAACATCTCGGTATGGATGGATGACATCGTGGAGAGGCTAACAGCTGTCCAACGGGAATGCTAGAACATCTTTGAAATTCACATGAGTTTTTTGCACTAAGGTGAAAATCGCCATCACTTCATTTAACACAAATTTAATCCCACATGTGTGAAGGAAAAGCAAAACACTTTTTTGAAAAGTCTGTAACAAAACCATCAAATCTGATAAAGGTTATTTAAATGCTGCAAAAGAAGAATGGATTGGAATAAAAAAAAATACATATGCTAACCTTAATTACTGTGGGAGGATAATGAATGATGCTCATAGTGAGTAAAAAGTAAACTGAGTGCAATTTATGGACAGAGATTGACTTTTAATGTGAATGTATAATATAATACAGATATATAAAAAATGATCCCAAAACAGAATAAATATTACAAAATATGAATAAAAACTATAAAAATTGAAGCACCTTTGCGTGTGGTAGAATGTATACAATGTATGAAAAAATCTTTACTGCAGACACTAATTTTACTAATTCAATAAGACTAATTTTGTGTCGTCAGATTTATGAGTTTCATGCTTTCATCGTGGTACTTGAGAGCTTGACATTTTCTCACACTGTAAAAAGTTTGAGAAACACTGATAAGTGTGTGTGTGCTTTTAGAAAACATTTAAAGCTGCAGTACAGAATCTTTGAAACAAGCTTAAAACATTTTTAGAATATAAACAGAGCATCTGCTTCTCTTCACAGCTCCTCACTCCTGACTTCAATACTTGAAATGTGCAATTCAATTGTATTTTCACTTGTATTTTATTTTTATTTTTTATTCCTATTTATTCTATTTATCCCCTTCGAATAATTTATTTATATATGTCTCTGTATTTATATGTGTGTATATATAATATTCTGCTCACGCTCTGTAATTTCTGTCAGTGCTGTGCTTTTGGAAACCGAATTTCCCAGAGGAACCCACCCGAGGGATTAACAAAGTTTTATCTTATCTTATCTTATCTTATCTTATCACTCCACGAGGGCTCCGTTTGGCTCTTTCTGATAGTGAGCAAATGCGATGTAGGTACTCCGGCAGTCATACACACAACTGGACGGTCCAAAAGTTGGCCTACCTATTACTGGCTGAGGTTTTAGTAGAGTTGTGGCTGAACCACATACATAAATATTATTAATTTTAATCTCCCCATTACCATTGGTTATTAATTGATCAATGATAATGTTATATTGGAATGTTGAGCGTCAAAAATGTTTCAACCCAGTTTGTTTTGCAGATCCTGTAAAGCAGCTTTAACACAGGGAGAGAAAAACTTCCAGATTGTACGAGTAAAATCAGGTTTTTTCTCTTTGTCAGTTTAACACTTTCTGTTGCCTGTCACTGTTCCCCTTCTGTTTTCTTACCTGGTTCTTCCTGACCTTTAACTTTCTCCCCACGTTACCCTCTTTCCTCTCTCCCTCTTTGGACTGACAATCATACACAAATAAATTGTATTCAATTAGATTAAAAATGACATTAATATGAAAAAATATTATTAAGATCACTAACAAAAAGTCCTCTCTCAGTGTACTTTCAACCAAAAGACATGAACATCTAATAAAAGATATAAATATTGAAACACTGATCCAACATTATTCTTGATTTACGAATCATTTGATTTTACACTTTTACCTGAATGTGGCTCTTTTTAAAAAAATAAAATAAAATCAACTTCCTAACATCCATTATGAACCTGACTGTCTCTGTACACACACACAGCTGCACACACACACACACACACACACACACACGCACACACACACACCAGGAGTTATAAGGTTAATGGGCATTCAGTCAGTTAGCTAGTTAGTATCCATTTCAAACAGGATAGTGGTAGCAACAGTAGCTACGGACAATTATAAGTTTTAGATTTTAAATAGGCTGTATACATTTCAATGGGAGCAACAGGACGGTCAAATATCATTGATTTTACTACAGAGCAGGACGGATTGTAGGGTAGCAAACATCGTCGGAAAACAAGTTTTCCACACTGCAGGTTAGCTGGTGTGATGTTTTTCAGCTAAAAAGAAACATGGTCTGACTCCTACCAACTATATAAAGAGTAACTGAAGGTTAAATGCAGCTAACATGTCCTGTTTTAATCCAGGCACTTCCACCTCAGCTCCACTGCGTCTCAACCACCATCGCTCCAGCAGGGAGAGGCGAGCTGCAACAAACGATTTTGGGAGGGGGGGGGGGGGGGGGGGGTGTTCTATACTTTTGTTGTTAAAATGTTACGTCTCAACCAAGTACTGTATGCTTTTTTTACTAGTGTGTCACACAAACAGCAAGTATTGTCAAAAAAGTAAGAAATCTTTGGGGGTGCTTTGATTCATTTTGGGGCTGAAGCACCCCCAAAATGGGCTAAAATCGCCCCCTAACTCATTTCCTGCATCTGTACTTGCATCCTGCCAACAAGTCCACTTTTTTCACTACACAACACTGACGTTCGATTTCTCGTAAGCCCAACAAGTTTGTCCCAGGGCAGTTTCATGGCGGTTACACTTTGACATAAGTTTCTCTTCAGGCTCACATTTGCCAAAATCTGCGTTTTGTCTGGACACAAGACGTCGCACACCTTCATCATGCAGCTTTTCAGAAACTCTCCCTCGGTAACCGATATATATTTTTAAATATATATCGTGATAAATATTTTGGGCCATATTGCCCTGCTCTACTAGATATGAGCATACTTTACATAACTGTGTATGAACAATGATCAAGAGACAAACTTTGAAGATGCAGAGCATGATGTCGCATCATCAGACTGTAAACAAACATCCACCAGGCTTCTTTGCTGGCAGAGGTGATGATTCTCCCATCAGGGATCAGTAGAGTGTATTAACCTGTGGTATAAGCAGCAGTCAGTGAAATATTACTGTTTCACATAAGAAATCTAGCACATGAAAGCCAGGGTGGGAGGGATCTCTGCAAACTGACTCACCTCTGCAAATGTGAGGCTCAACAAAGATCTGACTCTGCAGTCACAGACAAACAAAAAACTCCAGCTGGGAGATAGAAAACGCTGTCTGGGTCTTGCTGGATGTTGCTGGTCAGAGTCCCAAACTATTTTATCACTTTGGTGTATCTCAACATTCAGTTATGCAGACATACGTGTTCTGAAAAGCAATTCTTTGTTTTGCGGGCGGAGTGGAAGCCGTTTTGCTTCACAGTGCACCTTAACAAAGAGGGGATGCTTTTTATTTACATCTAGTCAAAAGTGTTGGTAATAGTGTTTTAATCACACTAATTTTATAATTCTGACAATAGCTCAGCTTGCAGCGATGCATGCATTTCATTTTAAAAACGGCACAAGTGAGAATTTCTTCTGAATGGGTAATGTCAGCTTGTTCACAAGTGTTTCATTTAATCAAACCACTAGTTTTAATTGAACTAGTTTTATGCATCTACTGGGGTTTCTTTCACGGGTTGATGAGATCATTTTGAACTAAGAGTGAGACAGGGGCTACTACTATCTTGTTATTGTTCTCATTTTTCAGAGGGAGACATGCAAGCATGGGACCTCTCAGACTCGCCAGACTCCGAATTGCCCGAGTATTACTTTGACACCCACTGTGATGATGTGATGCTGAGGCTCAAGACATTCCGATTCATCCCTGACACACGCCTGTTTGTACGCTCATACACAGTCGATGGGACTGGAACACAATTCAGCAGGATTGCAGAACACACCATGACTGAACTGAGATCATCACAACATATAGTGTGATGGAAATTCAGTTTCCAGTAGCACAGCACCGACAGAAGTTGCATGTTACAGATACGCTAAGGGAAATGAGAGTAAGGATATAAGCACACAGCCCCACTCCACTGACGACCTGCTGTTGGCCAACACCCTCAAAGACTCTTACTGCTGGTTTGATGAGCCATCAAGCAGCCTTGACACCTCCACCTTCCCCAACAATAGAGACACTTTGGTCCATCATCCCCCCACCTCCCCACTCCCACCAGCACAGAGCCATCACCACCATCAAAGACTTCACCCACAGGAGCCCCCTCCTCACTCCACAGCTATGAGGATTTCACACCACCTTTTCCCACTACAACCCTTCATATTCATGATGTGAGGACGCAGTTTAACCCTTTAGACCTACTAAAGAACCCAGTCCGCCTGAGCTTATCTTTATATTTTTACATGTTGTAGTGCCATTTCTGGGAGTATTTTAAGTTGCTATACATCAATACAACCATTATATCCCAAATTTTAATCATATGTATGTGTAACCGCTAACCTGGTGGCCTAAACCTTCGTCACCACGTCTATATACATACAAGCGTGCGGGGAGAGAGTGAGTCAGCCCTCGGAGTACGGACACTGAGCCAGCTTTAAACACACAATTTATTTTTTTAAAAGAACAGCCAGAATCACAAGTATGCGTTAAAATCCCCACGATACAATAAAAAAAGTAAAAAATATTCCCAACTCGCTAAAAGCCCTGCCGGCAGAGATAAATATACAGTAAAAAAATCAAAGCTAAATGAATGTCCTTTTTATATGGAGAAAACCAAAGTCCTCTATTCACAGTGTCCAACCACACACACGCGGGCAAGTGTCCCTTAGCTGAGAGAGACGGCAGGGAAGCTCCTCTTCCACCTGGCGACGCGTTACCGTGCAGTCCAGCCACTCTCCGTACCCGCACACGGCTTCCCTCGTAGCCCGGCCCTGAAACAACAAACACGGGCCAGCAACGTTGTCGGCACAGCCACTGCTACCCTTCCCCGGCAAAGCCACGCCTAGCGCCCAACAGTGGGAAAGCGATACTCACAGGTGCAGGCAGAGGCATCCCCTCTGCCCTACTGTGGATTTCACACGTCGCCTCCCACTGGGCTATTCTGTCCGTCGGAGCTGGATTGCCGGATTATGCTGGCCGATCGCCGGACGTCTCGTGATGCCTCACAGGCAGGCCGGTCCTTCTATGCAGGTGCTCGTCTGCACACGTTCGGTTTCCTGCTCTTCGCTTTCCGTGTGTCTTCTCTCTCTTTGTGCTCACTATCTACCTTAAGTCCATTTGGCGGCCAATAGGCCACCTCGGGGGCACGCCTCCACCTCACAGGTGCACGCAATTATCTGTCCAATCCACAGTGGAATAAAAAAAGAATACTATACAGCGACACAAACCACAGTATAAATATGGGGATAAAATCATGCAATAAGAATATCAATAAACAATCATGCAATAGCACTATAACAATAAAACATGCAAATACAATCACTATGTCGCAATACACAGTCTAATTCAAAACAAAATATAAAAAAAAAAACACAATTTTCCACTGTGTGACATCCCCCCACATTTTACCTGTGACAGTCCCTGTCACCCTACTCAAGCGGCCTGTAACGGGCAGGTGGCCGACCAAAATTAGGCCTCGTGGAGCGTCGCACCTCGGACAACTCTCCCGTCTGCTGAGCTGGAGCGCTGGGCACAAAACCATAAAATGGAGGCTCAACTAACGTCTCTCCCTCAAGGCTGACTCCCTGCCCCTCTGGGTGATAGTCTGCTGCAGGGGTAATGCACAACTTTAGTGCATTCCGATGGAGGACTTTGTCCCTCCCCCCTTTCTCCGGCTGCACCCTATACACTACACCTGTATCGCCAACTTCTTCCACTACCACATACGGCTCTGAGCTCCAACCTGGGTGCAACTTGCCTTGTCCCTGCCTGTTCCTATCCCTTATCCAGACTCTCTCGCCTGGCACCAATGGCAGGGCCCGTGCACTTCGGTCATAAGCCCTCTTGTTTTGGGTGGCTGCCGCCCTCATCCTCTTCCTAGCCATCTCATAGGCAAAAGATATTTTCTGGTGGTGGTCCTTAACCCACCCTCCCAGGTCGTGGCCTGGGGATGCTCGCTCAACACCTAGGTTTAAATCCACCGGCTGTCTCAAATGCCGCCCAAACATCAGGTACGACGGCGCATACCCTGTGGCACTATGTACAGTATTATTGTAGGCTTGTAAGAGCTCTGGGAGATATTCTGGCCACCTCTGTTGTCTCTCTGCCTCTAGGGAACGCAGCATGTGCAGCAATGTCTGGTTCATCCTCTCAACCCCATCATTTCCGGCCGGATGGTATGGGGTGGTCTTGCTTTTTGTAATGCCATAACACTTACACAGCTGGTACATCAGGGCAGACTCAAAACTACCACCTCTATCTGAGTGTAGCCTGGTCGGGCAACCGAAGGTCTGGATCACGTGCGCCCAGAGAGCATGCACTGCAGTCTGAGCAGTCTGATCTTTGGTAGGAACTGCCCAGGCGTACCGCGTGAACAGATCGGTCATCACCAGAATATTCTGGTACCTGTCTGTGGGCCTCCCCAATGTAAGAAAGTCCAAGGCCACAATCTCAAGGGGATAGGACACAAGAATGGGGTGCAAAGGGGCTCTAGTCCTATTTCTATCTCGCAGGCTACACGCAGCGCACCCTAGCTGGAATTCGCGTACCGCCTCTTCCATACTGGGCCAGTAAAAGAAGCGACGTATCCTGGACAGCGTCTTTTCCACTCCTGCATGCGCCGCTGCCTCATGATACTTCTCCCACACCTCCTTGTGTCTCTCTGCAGGACATAGGATCTGAAGGTACATTTCGTTAGTGTTAGAGTCCCTTACCTCTCTGCACAGCGTACCCTCACAAACCTGCAGCCTTCTCCATTGGTGTAATAACTTCTGTACAGGGCTAGGCAGGGATCTCCTCGTTGGTGCATCCGGGGGGACTCCCCGTTCCACATACTCCCTCAGGATGCGCAGATCCATGTCCTTTTCCTGTGCCTCCTTCCAGTCATTCATCTGCGGCACCGGCCCCTGGGGATCCTGACATGGCACACTCGTGGTGTTTATATAGGCGGTTTGGCAGTCTGTGGGAAACCTAGAGAGAGCATCAGCATTAGCATTCTCTTTTCCGGCCCTGTACTTAACCTCGAAGTCAAAGGATGCCAGCTGCGCCACCCAGCGTTGCTCTGTTGCCCCAAGTCTAGCATTCTGCAGGTGGGCCACGGGATTGTTGTCAGTATACACGACAAACTTGGCACCTGTCAAGTAATCTTTGAACTTCTCAGTAACGGCCCATTTCAGGGCTAAAAGTTCCAGTTTGAAGGAACTATAGTTTTTGTCGTTTCGCTCGGTAGGGTGCAGGCTCCTGCTGGCATATGCAATCACCCGCTCCCTGCCATTTTGCACCTGAGCTAACACAGCACCTAAGCCTTGATTGCTGGCATCCGTATAAAGTACAAAGGGCTCCAGGAAATCCGCGTAAGCCAGAATGGGAGGCCCGGTAAGAGCACATTTCAGACTGTCGAAGGCTTCCTGACATTCAGCCGACCACTGGACCTGCATGCTCGACCTGCTAGAAATTCCCACAAGCAGAGCATTTAAAGGTCTAGCCAGCCTAGCAAACCCTGGGACGAACCGCCTGTAGTAGCCTGCCAGGCCCAGGAAGGCTCTGACCTGACGGGTGGTAGAGGGAACAGGCCAGTTCTGAACGGCTTGGATTTTCTCAGGGTCCGGTCTTACCCCTTGTTGGTCGACAAGATGCCCGAGGAACTTCACCTGACGGTGAAACAGCTTACATTTGTCCAGCCTCAGCTTCAGTCCATGCTGCCACAGCTTCTGCAGGACGTTCTCCAACTGCTGTAGATGAGTAGAGAAGTCAGGTGAGTAGATTATTATATCATCCAGATATACCAAAACAGAGTCAGAGAGGTGACTACTTAAACACCGCTGCATCAGGCGCTGGAAGGTGGCAGGGGCATTACAGAGTCCAAAAGGCATGCGATCAAACTCAAACAACCCCAATGGGGTGGTAAATGCAGTTTTCTCCCGATCCTTAGGATCCATTTCCACCTGCCAGTATCCACTGGCAAGATCCAGTGTGGAAAACCACTCAGCTCTGGTCAGACATGTTAAAGTCTCTTCAATTCGGGGGAGTGGGAACGCATCTTTATGAGTTACTGCATTTAATTTTCTGTAGTCTACACAAAATCGCCAACTGCCATCCTTTTTCCTCACCAACACAATGGGGGCTGCCCAGGGACTGCTGCTCTCCCGAATGACACCCTTTTTCAGCATATCTGCTAGGAGTAACTTAATCTCCTTGTACATCAGTGGTGGTAAAGGGCGATATTTTTGTTTAATGGGTGGTGCATCACCTGTGTGGATCTGGTGTTGGACCAAGTCTGTCCTTCCGTAGTCCTCCTCATTCACAGCAAACACCTTTCGCCACCTCTGCAGTAGGGTCTGGAGCTCGGCCTTCTGCTGGGGGGTCAAGTCTGTGCCGTTAATCAGTTGACTCACCTCCTCATCAGGGATCACAGGCTCTTTGGGCCCAGCTGCTTCCACTACGCCCACCTCGATCACACCATCGGATCCCATTGTCAGGCTAAGATCACTGTCCCCCTCCACATCCGACTCCTCGACCTGATACAGCTGACCCATTTTCTGGTAGCGTCCTATAGTCACTTCGTATGGATTAGGGTTACAGACCCTGATAGGAAGCCTCCCTCCTTTGACTACTGAAAGGGTTCGGGCTATCCCCCAGGGTCCAGCATCAGGTAATGCCTCCACTAATGCCAACCGTTCTGTCCCACTCTTACCTCTACACGTCCGGCCCCAGACCATCACTTCACAGTTCGGGGGCACCTTGACTCCTCTGCGGCTAGCAGGTCGAACATAGCCTAGAAAGCCATCAGTCTTGGTGGTAGCAGTCTGCTGACAGACAGCAAACGCCTCTTCCCATGCTCTGCGGGACTTCAGCTTTTGAGGGTGAAAAGCAGACTTGCCTTTGGCAAAAACATCATTCCAGCATGCACTAATAACATTCATACCAATAATCAAAGGGTGAGTGGAACAGTCATTTCGCACAACCACAACCCCTTTTCCTGGTATCTCCACCCCTTCTACCTCGAAATCCATGACCGCGTAGCCGGAGTATGGTATCTCAAGTCCATTGGCGGCCTTTAAGGCAAACAACAGGGGTGTGTCAGTTTTATTCATTTCAGGAAAATGGAGATCCATTACCTGCTGTTGCACCAGTGTAACCTGAGAGCCTGTGTCTAATAATCCAGTCATTTTAACTCCCCCCATACACACCTCAATAAGTGGACATTCTCCCACAAAGGCTGTACTGGCCCCCTGATTGTTTGCAATGTCCCTTGTCCCCACCGCCTGGGCCTCAGCAGTGGGGTTTATTAGTTTAAAGGTGGTTGCTGGTCTAGGGTGCTTGAACAGAATCTGGCAATATGCCCAGCTTGTTTACAACGATGGCAAATGGGTTCTCCCTCTCGGGTCCAGTTATTAGCATACCCAGAACGCTTTGGCTTAAATCTCGATCTATTAAAAGCTGAGCCGGCTGGGCTTTGCTGGGGCAAGAGCGGTTTAATCTCATTCACAACATCTTTAACAAGATCTCGCATTTGGCCCTTGACATCCTCCATAATTTCTTTTTTAAAAGTCTCTTTCCAGTCTGGTTCGTAAGGTGGCTTAACACACCTGGACTCACCCACTGCCAAGCACGTAGTTTGCAATCCCTGGTGTCCCAACTGTTCCTCCTCTAGGAGCAACGCCTCCTGATGGACTGTTGCAAAGTCCTCTTCTGGATGATGACGCACGTAGGCTCGCAGGGTTTGCGACAGCAGGCCCTCCCGCAGGCCCAACAGCATCTGTTCTTGTAAACACTTTTCAGTAGGTGCTTGATTTGGGTTGCGCTGTTGTAGCCTGCAGTACAACTCCCTCAACCTTAAAGTAAAAGATTTTACAGACTCATTAGGTTTTTGTATACAGCTAAAAAACTGTGACCTCAGAACTGCTAGGGAGGTATTGTCACCATATAAAGAATCTAGATATGTGAATATTTTCCTAATCTGGTCTCTATCTCTTTCTTCCAACACGCTTACTTGACGCTTTGCCTCGCCGCTTAAAGCCCCAATTAAAATTTCTACTTTTCGGCCCTCCGCTATTTCTTGAGCATTTAATAAACCTTGTATTTGTTCTTTCCAGTCTCCATATGAAACATCTGCTTCGGGACCCTTATATTTTGGTACCCAAGGGGCACCCGGATACACTGGCATCATCATCTCTATATCTGCACTCCAGGTGCTGAACACTGCTCCCCAAACTCGTATCCTGTCGACAACGCCAAAATTATGTAACCGCTAACCTGGTGGCCTAAACCTTCGTCACCATGTCTATATACATACAAGCGTGCGGGGAGAGAGTGAGTCAGCCCTCGGAGTACGGACACTGAGCCAGCTTTAAACACACAATTTATTTTTTTAAAAGAACAGCCAGAATCACAAGTATGCGTTAAAATCCCCACGATACAATAAAAAAAGTAAAAAATATTCCCAACTCGCTAAAAGCCCTGCCGGCAGAGATAAATATACAGTAAAAAAATCAAAGCTAAATGAATGTCCTTTTTATATGGAGAAAACCAAAGTCCTCTATTCACAGTGTCCAACCACACACACGCGGGCAAGTGTCCCTTAGCTGAGAGAGACGGCAGGGAAGCTCCTCTTCCACCTGGCGACGCGTTACCGTGCAGTCCAGCCACTCTCCGTACCCGCACACGGCTTCCCTCGTAGCCCGGCCCTGAAACAACAAACACGGGCCAGCAACGTTGTCGGCACAGCCACTGCTACCCTTCCCCGGCAAAGCCACGCCTAGCGCCCAACAGTGGGAAAGCGATACTCACAGGTGCAGGCAGAGGCGTCCCCTCTGCCCTACTGTGGATTTCACACGTCGCCTCCCACTGGGCTATTCTGTCCGTCGGAGCTGGATTGCCGGATTATGCTGGCCGATCGCCGGACGTCTCGTGATGCCTCACAGGCAGGCCGGTCCTTCTATGCAGGTGCTCGTCTGCACACGTTCGGTTTCCTGCTCTTCGCTTTCCGTGTGTCTTCTCTCTCTTTGTGCTCACTATCTACCTTAAGTCCATTTGGCGGCCAATAGGCCACCTCGGGGGCACGCCTCCACCTCACAGGTGCACGCAATTATCTGTCCAATCCACAGTGGAATAAAAAAAGAATACTATACAGCGACACAAACCACAGTATAAATATGGGGATAAAATCATGCAATAAGAATATCAATAAACAATCATGCAATAGCACTATAACAATAAAACATGCAAATACAATCACTATGTCGCAATACACAGTCTAATTCAAAACAAAATATAAAAAAAAAAACACAATTTTCCACTGTGTGACATCTGCATCAAGTCATCAGTAACTACATAAATTGCAATAGTGGTATTTTTACACAAATTTCTAGTTAAAGTAATTTCAGAGGTTCATCCCTGAAAATTGTAAATGTAAAAAAGTTGCATAAAACAGTTTCCAAATTAATTTTGAGTGTCTTCATAGTTTTATTTTTGAGATACACCAATTTGTATATACTGCAGCCACCAACTTTGAAATTCTCATTTACATGACTTATTTAAACATTCTCCTCTTGAATGCAAAATTCTTAAAAACATCTTTTATCCTTTAAGAGTAAATAAATCTGAAAGCTGTTCCATCCTAAAAGAGTACAACAATGTGTAGTTTATGATGTTCTAAAGGTTTCAGCATCTTTTTGAATTTGTCACATGTGTGGAAAGGTATGAGTGAGCCTTTGTATCATACTGTGAGTGATGCTCGTCAGCACACAAACCCAGAGTTTCTCTACAGGAACACAGAGAGAGTTATTCCCTGTACTGTAAGGACACATTCAGCATTGTGCAGTAAATCCAGATCATCCCAGTTAAATGATTATATGGATGTGAGTGTGGTCGTCAGAGCAGCACTGATCAGTGTCAGGTTATAATGACCAAGGTGTACACAAACACTAAGTTTGAGTGTGTGCAGTGAGACTTCAGTCAAAGCATTTAACTGAGGTGTGAAAAATAAGCTGAACTCTACAGCTTGTTGTGGTCCCCTGTGGCTTGACAGCCTTCCAGCTGTTCTCCAGCATTTTCATTTACAGTCATAAAATATCTCCACATGTTGCTCCTCTTTCTCTCTCTCTGCAGTCCAAATGCGTCTTCTGAGCGCATCTGAGTCACGTGACGGCACAGTAACAAATCCCAGCAGGGCAGGAAGAAGGGGGCGGAGCAAAGTGCGTCTGCCGCATAAGAAGAGGTGTTCACACAGACAGAGCTGCTTTTTCATCCACAGCGAGTAAATAGTGAACCTCCAGGAGAGAAACAAACTAAAGTATCGATCATATACCACTACCAACGTTTGGATCGATATCTGCATCGATCTGCACACCCTTGTCTCCTGGATCGTAGCTGAGATCAGCGTGAACCACGTGGGTCTCTGCTCCCTGACCTGTTTCCTGTTTGGAAAGAGTTCCAGCTTCATCACGGAGTTTCTCTCGGTTTGTGGGCTCATCTAAAGGTAAGCACCGAGCTAACTTCAACACTAGATTTACTAACTCTGCGCAAATTTGCAGAAATCCCTTGAACCCAACCAAGGGCGTAGATTTGGTTTTGTCATTGGTGGGGACGGGTGTTTCAACCACCGAACCCCGCCCCGTTTCTTTTTTTTAACTTTTCGTCTTTGCTTCTTGATAAAAAAAGGAGAAATATACTTGCCTACATATGCTATTCTACATGCTATTAAACCATTTAAAATTACAATTTATAGTTTTATATGTGAATTATATAATGTTAAATAACTATTAAACAAATGACTGAGTATTTTAGACTTTAGTTTACTTCAGCCATATTCCACATAAATCAGGTATCATACAAAAATAAAAATAGCTTCAAATAGAGTCAAGACAATAAAATAATATAACTTTAAGGACTTAAATGTGGGATGGAGCGATTTCGCAGCTTCTTTCCTCCCCACTGCTGTCAGACTCCACAACAAAGACTTTTGCTGCAGATCAAACACACACACGTGCAATAAGACATTGTAAGTTGTATTTTTACTCAGGTGTATATAACATTTGTATTCTGTTTTTATCCTAATGTATATTTTATTCTATTTTATTCTATTCTGTACAGTATATTATTCTTATTGTATTCTAATTTTTGCTATATAACTTTTCACTGTCCCCTTTCTGCTGTGACAAAATGAAAGGTAATCTTATCTTAATACGATTACTTCAGTTACAGTACACCAACTTCTCTTATACATTAGCACTAACGGTGCGTTCACACCGGACGCGAAAGAGGCGAAAACGCCCAAACGCCCCTAATGTCACGCGTGCACACTTGCACCTCAACGCGTGTCCAGGGAAAATCCACCGCGCCTCAAAATTGCATCTTTCCACGCGCGTGAACCGGAAATGTGGGAGGAAGTTGTGCCAGATGTGTTGTGCTGCAGATGTCCTCTGAATAAACACATTATCTTGTTAGCGGAAAGGTATTTGTACATCAGTTGGAAAATATCGGGACAGTAGGCGGGCTTGCTAGCTTTTGCACGGTTTCATTGGGTCAGTCTGGAAATTAAAAAGCAGAATGAATGAACTTACCAGGTTGCCCAATCTCCTCACTAATGTGCCTCCAAGCTAGGTCCGTTTTATTCCTGTCTCGGTAGAAGTAGCAACTAGCATCATTTAGCTCTGGATGATTAGCCACGGCACTGATGAGCTATTCCTCCATATGGAGTGACTGGATCTGCCCCTTTGACCTAGTTATAGCCACGTCACCAGGCTCCTGATTGGTTGTCGGGGCGTGATTTGACACCGGAGTTCATATTTTCCAACTCAGCGTGTGCACAAAATGCAACACACAACCTGACGCTCGTGGTTTTCTTTCGCAAGTCACACGCGCCCCACGCGGTACACTGACGCGCGTTTCACGGGTTTTGGCGTTTTCCCGACGCAAATCTGCCTCCGCATTTTCGCCGGACGCGCAATTGCGTGTCATCGTGCTCTTTCCATTGACTTTACATGTGAACCTGACGCTCTGGCCGCCTCTTTCACGTTCGGTGTGTGCGCACCGTAAGGGAACACTAAATGAACTGGTGGTTTTTGTCCATAAAACTCATCTAAGATGACCACAAAATTATTAATCTGTGCTTGATGTGCCTCACCTTTGGCCCTGGCTTTTCCCCTCTGACTGCACTAGGAAATATTGCCTCTTGATAAAATAACACATTGATCCATGCCATTTAAAAAGTGAGACATGTCAATTTAGATTCTTTGTCAAATCTACACTAATCAATCAATTTACATCAGCAGCCAAACAATTGTAGTGCAAACTGCACTACAAGGTGGAATATTTGCAAAATCATGACTACCTCATGATATTTTGTCTCAAAAATTAACCCTATGAATATGTCAGTGCCACTAGGATGAAATTATTGTGTCACCAACATTTTAACGTATAATTTTAACAGCCTCTTTAAACTAATATCCTGGCTTGCTCGAGGCTGCCGTTTTTTTCTGACAGTTTCAATCAAAATTAGAAATGTTGCTCTGAGACTGAGAGAACTAATAGTGCTGCTTGTTGTGCAGTTAGTGTCCAAAAGCCGTAATTCATGGTTACATACAATTTTAGACTGATGTGGGCCAAAGCCTAGCATAGCCTGTAACGTTATTATGACGGACACATTTCATGAGTGAACTTGGCTTTAATTGACTTACAGGTTTCTTTGAAAAATACTTTCTTATATGCACGTTCTTCCTCTTTGCTACCGTCCACCTCTCCTCCTCGCAGCGCAGGTTCGCCGCTGCTGAAACTAAACAGAGCTCCCTGAAAGGCTCAGCCAATCACATTGGCCATATTTGTCACATGAGGTCGGACTCCAGTAGAGAACGTAATTTAACTCTTTCTGCACCGCTGGGTGAATGAGACGCTGACAGATCTTTTTTTTCCTTTCTATCGGGTTTTTTTTTTATTTTTTTACAAGAAGCGATCAAATTATTGGTGGGGACAATTCAATAATCGCTGGATATTGGTGGGGACGTATCCATCCCAAATCGATGCCCTTGAACCCAACACAGGGCTCACAAAATCGCTAGCCTGACGTCCTGGGGCTAGCGATTTTTCCAGTCGGGCTACAGAATCTATCTCTGTCCTGCCCGTGGGGCTATCATAGGAAGGAAAAATATATGTCAATGCTTTTGCATTCTTTCGGAAATGTAGCTGGGTAAATATGTCATTGGCATCGGTGAACCACTGTCAATATGTGACTAGGGCTGCTCAATTAATCGAATTTTAATCTAAATTACGATCTGCGCTTTCAACGATCATTAAAAATGACTGAGCCGATTATTAGCACCACAAGAAGCAAAGACAAAAAGGAAAAAGAAAACAGGGCTCGCAAAATTTCAAAATCCCTGGTAGCCCTTCGGGCAGGGACTCTTCAGTTTTTGGTAGCCCAAAATAAATTTAAGTAGCCCGAATAAAAAAGGGAGCAATTTTTTTATGTTTTGTTTCCGTTACAATATTATACTTTAATGTATGATATTGTAACGGAAACAAAACATTAATCAAAAAATTGTTGAAACACAAATTACAATATTGTATAGAAATTACAATCATGAACTCAAATACTTGGTTGTAATTGAACAGAAATTTCTATGAACTGTAAGAACTGTACAACAGGAATCAGTCTGTGTCAGATCCTGAATTTGAAATTTCCACTGACATCACAGGTTAGAGGCAAGTGGAACCAAGATCTAGGCCATTTGCTTTTTGAAGTTTGC
Organism: Pelmatolapia mariae; assembly: GCF_036321145.2. Taxonomy (NCBI): domain Eukaryota; kingdom Metazoa; phylum Chordata; class Actinopteri; order Cichliformes; family Cichlidae; genus Pelmatolapia; species Pelmatolapia mariae. The sequence continues at coordinate 14,629,363 of NC_086229.1, forward strand.
AAAGACTGCTACCTTTTGCCAGTAGTAGTTCACTCTTTGCAACATAGTAGGCTGCTCTGAACAGATTTTTCAGGTTGATTTTTAGTATGTTATTTGCAGACTGAGCAATAATCCATTTCTTGCATTTCTCATGGGTTCTAATGGGGGCCTTTCTTAAAATTACTGGTCCCAGTAACAAAGGCACTTGTCAACTGAGAAATTGAGGGAAACCAACAACACACCTGGCAGAACATTATGTTATTTACAGGAGTGCACATAAGTGGTCCGCATGTGCGCATTCGCTGTCAAAATAAAAGACGCGCACCAAATAAGAAGTTGCAATGCGGGTTTGCATCCATACAAAAGGCACTGTTTTTGTCTGCTAGAGTGGGATTTTCAAATTTCCAAATCTCTGCGTTCATCATTTCTTTGAAGCCAGCTCACCTCCTGCAACCACTTTTCCTAGAATACGTGCTTCTTTTGTGGTTCGGACCCCATCTGACATTTCTTTGGAGGTGGAGGAACCAAGGGCGTAGATTTGGTTTTGGCATTGGTGGGGACGGATGATTCAACCACCGAACCCTGCCCTGTTTCTTTTCCAGGGCTCGCAAAATAGCCCGACGTCCCGGGGCTAGCGATTTTTCCAGTCGGGATATATATATATTAGGGCTGCACAATTTTGCATAAAATGAGAATCCCGATTTTTTTGCTTAGAATTGAGATCACGATTCTCTCACGATTTTCTTTTCCAATATAAATATTTATTGCACTTATTAGCTGCACATCAACTTTGTAACAGTTGAAACTGAAAATAAAAATAATAAATAAACATAAAAACAATAAATGCCTCACATTTTGTGGTTGCCGCAAAATATTGTACTGCTTGAAATTCCGTCTCCACCATTGCTCGACACTGCGTGTATAGAGCAGGTAGTGCAACAATAGAAAAATAGTTGCGGGACGGCACTGTGTAGCTTTTGTCTAGGGTGTTGATCATTTTCCTAAATCCCTCGTTTTGCACAGTGTTGATATATCTTTGGTCAGGTGATGAGTAATAGCTCAGTTTTTAAAACCTTACGATGTAACTACAGCACAGCCCATGCAGCAGTATATGAATGACTAACCTCGTATTGTGGATGGATTATCTCACTTGTTCTCCTGGCTGAAGTTTAGTCCTTTTACAGCATCCTGCCATGCGATTACATTTGTTCCTGACCACCGAGAACACTCACGTTAACTTTTATCAAGCGGAAAAAAAGTTAGCTTGTTTATATTACGCTAACATAGCTATGTCGCTAGCGGTCACGTAGCACATCATTATATACCAGCTAGCCAAACTTCAGTAACCCTACAAACGTCACTGCTGTTTAGTTTTCTGTCTTCATTTATGTTGGAAGTGATAGCAGAGCTGTACGTTTGAATTTGTTTCGAAAACCCCGCAGTCAGGACATGCTATATTGTATTTAGATAGAAGCTAGCGAACCAACTTCCTGCTAACTTCTAACGCCGTTAAATGTCATAAATTCCATTTTCATGGATGCCTGGATGTTAAACTCAATTGTTACACTTGGTAGAGCAGAACACTGATCATTTTATTAAAGATGAAAGACTTTAGACAGTTTTTCAACTCTCAGTAATGCCACAGTGATCGTTTGATATATGGACCTGCAGCGGAGTTTAGGCCCAGACACGGCCAGTGACGTCAGACTGAACAACCGGATAGGGAAGCGCTGTATAAGATTCCCGTTATTGATGTTTGGGTGGTTATAAATCGTGTCTTAAAACCCACTTTTATTCCTTGGCTTTTAACCTCAGTGAGACTTAGTTTCTCTTTTAATTGAAGTAGTTATTTAATAAATGATTTTACTCTTCTTTTATTTGGTTTTTACTTATATCTAATGTAATTTTATTTTACAGTTCTAATGTACAGCACTTTGTGTCAGCTGTGGTTGTGGTTAAATAAAGTTGATGATGATGATGATGATGGTTGACCAGGACGGATTTTCTCCTGTCACTTTCTCGTCATCCCTGACGTGTTCTCCGTTGTTTTTTCCCTGCCAATTTGAGCATCACAGCACAGCTTCTGTATCATGTGGTATAAGGCTCCGCCCGTGCATTTTTTGAGCAGGAAGAGTGAGTGCTTGTTTTAATGCAGATTACGTCTCCGATCAAAATGCGGTACAATCGTCATCGTCTTTTTTTTTTTTTTTTTTTTAAATCGTTATCATTTGGAAATGAGGTTGCACATAAGTATGAATCGAGATCGCGATTTTCTAACGATTAATCGTGAAGCCCTAGCAGTTAATAAGTGCAATAAATATATATATTGGAAAAGAAAATCGTAAGAGAATCATGATTTCAATTCTAAGCAAATCGTGATTCTCCTTTTATGCAAAATTGTGCAGCCCTAGTGTGTGTGTGTGTGTGTGTGTGTGTGTGTGTGTGTGTATATATATGTATGTGTGTGTATGTATATATATGTATGTATGTATATATATATATGTATATATGTATATATAGGGAGAGAGAGAGAGAGAGGCGGGTGGGGTAGGGGAGGTTATTTAACAGAAGCCAGTTTTTCTTGTTCACTACAAAGAATCGACTCTTACGGTGCGCACACACCGAACGTGAAAGAGGCGGCCAGAGCGTCAGGTTCACATGTAAAGTCAATGGAAAGAGAGTGATGACACGCGATTGCGCATCCGGCGAAAATGCGGAGGCAGATTTGCGTCGGGAAAACGCCAAAACCCGTGAAACTCGCGTCAGTGTACCGCGTGGGGCGCGTTTGACTCGCAAAAGAAAACCACGCGTGTCAGATTGTGTGTTGCATTTTGTGCACACGCTCGAGTCGGAAAATATGAACTCCGGTGTCAAATCGCGCCCCGACAACCAATCAGGAGCCTGGTGACGTGGCTGTAACTAGGTCAAAGGGGCAGATCCAGTCACTCACTAAGGAGGAAAAGCTCATCAGTGCCGTGGCTAATCATCCAGAGCTAAATGATGCTAGTTGCTACTTCTACCGAGACAGGAATAAAACGGACCTAGCTTGGAGGCACATTAGTGAGGAGATTGGGCAACCTGGTAAGTTCATTCATTCTGCTTTTTAATTTCCAGACTGACCCAATGAAACCGTGCAAAAGCTAGCAAGCCCGCCTACTGTCCCGATATTTTCCAACTGATGTACAAATACCTTTCCGCTAACAAGATAATGTGTTTATTCAGAGGACATCTGCAGCACAACACATCTGGCACAACTTCCTCCCACATTTCCGGTTCACGCGCGTGGTAAGATGCAATTTTGAGGCGCGGTGGATTTTCCCTGGAAACGCGTTGAGGTGTGAATGTGCACGCGTCACATTAGGGGCGTTCGGGGCGTTTTTGCTCGCCTCTATCGCGTCCGGTGTGAACGCACCGTTAGAGCAAACTTGTGAACTTCACATCACTACCAGCCTCGTCTTTAAAACTAGTGTTAATGGAGGGAGTTTGTTTTTTTCACAACTGCATTTCACACTGTACCGATCCTTTTATTTGCTGTTTTTTCTCCTCGTACACGTCTCTGAAACATCCAGAGTACATTCTGTGCTAATCTCACTGAGCAGGCGTACAGGCACAGCCAAATGTCTCTAATCTTTGCCCTAGAAACAAGTCTAATATTTATCTGTGTCTGTAAGCGAGTTTGCATTGACCCTCAAAAGACTGAATGCCAACTCTCATGAGCACATTTGAAATGTGTGTATGAAAATAAGTATAAATACTTATTTAATAAAAGCTCACAAAATACCACTAATAAAAGGCCGGTTAGAATAATGTATTTCCCACAAATCACTGCCTCTATTTGTGTCTCTGTCACTGCAGGACCAACGTGGACCGAGAAGTCAGCGCTCTCAGGAGGCCGACAATTTTGTTGAAGAAAGAAGTGGAAGAAAAAAATACAACCGTGACGAGTTTGGGAAAGATTTTACTGTGAAAGCTTCCCTAAAAATGCATCAGGTCATCCACACCGGAGAGAGACCATTCAGCTGTGGAGACTGTGGAAAGTCTTTTACCAGGTCTGGACACTTAAAAACACACCAACTAATCCAATGAGCTATTATATTTTTATCTTGTCAGCCCGACTGTTTGAAACAACTCTGCTCATCAAAGTGTGTTAGCATGTTAGCAATTCTACTCCATGGAAAGGCAGCTCTGAATGATTATTCAGACTCTAATCACAGGTTTTTAGGGATAGTGTTTGAGAATTTGGTTATTGTTATTGTAGCATTAAACTAGTATTACTTTAATGTTTTTACTCTTATCGTTTTTATAGCACATTAAATTGAGCTGAGTGTGATAATGTAAACAGTAAAATGTAGTTGGACTTTGGCAGAGATGCTCTTTATTTCAGGTGACGTTCAGGATAAAAATGTTGAAGGACTGACTTACACTGTCTTTGTGTTTTTGTTTAGAAGCAGAGCGACACAGATGGATCAAGTTCTCAACCCTGTCATCGCTGTGGGAAAGACTTTTGTTGTGACCTTTGTGGAAAGACTTTAAGTCATTGAAGGACTCTGAAAATACATCAACGTAGAAGCACTGGAGACAAAATGAACTACTGTAAAGAATGCGGGAGAGGCTTCACCACTTCAAAGGACTTGAAACAATATGAACTCCTTCACAGTGGCGTTAAAAAGCATGTCTGCGATCAGTGTGGGTCATCCTTCATCAGTGCACGTCAGCTTGAAAAGCATAAACGAGTCCACACATGAGAGAAACCATACAAGTGCAGACACTGTGACAAAACCTTTTCACAATCATGTGATCATACTAAGCATGAACGCAGACACATGAAAGAGAACTTCATCTGTGAAAGAGTTTGAGTAATCTCAGTTCATACTCCACTCAGAAACGATACCATGTTACAAATAAACTGTTACGTCTTGATTCCTGCTTTTACGTTAATCTTGTAAACAGTACATTTGCATAACGACTGAAACCGGCCCAATGAATGAACAATGAGCTGTGAGGTCAATTTCTTCATCATTAATATGCAAATTCTCATGAGCATTGATCAACAACCACTGGTCAATGGCCATGAGTACCATTCGCAGAGTAAAAATTTGCATAATGATAAAATGATAAAAGCCCCAAAATGAAAAGTGTGCACTGAGCCTTTTACTGCATTCATTCCTTTGAATAAACACTCATACAAAAAAATAGCAGATATCATGATGAAACATAACCAGTGCTACAATGCTAAAATGTTTTAGGACATGGCATAGAGTCTTTTCACCATAAAATACTAAAGTTTAAGGTGTGTGTCAGGTTTAGTTCTTGAGACAGTTTTTATTGTATGCAGATTGCCATACTGCCAGGGCACAGTGTTCAATGAAAAGCAGGTCAGCCTGTGAAGATGGATTTGCCAATATTAAATACATAATACTGTATTTTTTACTGTTAAAAGACATAATGTATCACAGAAGATGTTCAAAATGTTCATGATGAAGGCATAGACAAAAGACTGCAGACAAGAGCCAGATGACTTTGTTTTTTTATTACTGATTACAGTCTTTATTATTTTATCATTTTTATCTTTTTATTTATTAAGGGTTTTTTTCTCACAAGGTTCCATAGTTAATAGTGTATAAATTCCGTTTTGGGAAAATGTAAAATTTGCAGTGTCTGTAAATCCAAATTTGAAAATGGAGTTGCTTGGCTTTAAACCAGATAACCAAATTTACCCAGTATAGGTGAAATTCTGTATTAATAATTAATACTTCATTGTATTTTTTTTAATAATTGTGTTAATAAATATCATAAGAAACAGTTTTTATCTAATCAAGTTCCATTGCTTTCTGACCTTTGACCTTTAGCTGTGTTTTTCTCTGTCCCAGTTCTTTTCTCCCATCACTGATAGAGCAGGTGTAGGTGCCACTGTCGCTCAGTTCTGGTTTTCTTAGAGTGAGGCTGAAGTCTCCTGTTTCCAGAGCATCAGACATCATTGATGTGCGCCTGCTGTAACGCTGGTTTTGCTCTTTAAGATCATCTCCTTCTTTTATTCGCAGGTGGACAGATTTGGGATCAAGATTGTTATGAGTCCACATCACTGTGGGATTCTTCTCAGGAATAACACCCGAGTTCTGGCAGGGCAGCAAAACAGATGTTGCCTCCTTATAGACTTCCACCACCTCAGCCAGGGCATGCTGGGAAACTGTGAGGACACACAAACAGGTCACAAGTATTTAATTCAATTGTGGACCAATAAATCATGGGTGTCAGTGAGATTTTCATAGATTGTTAACATCACCAAACTCTACACCACTACAAGGTTTTATCATAATTCATTCAAATATTTTTGAAGCTATTACATGTAAAGAGATTGACACACACACCCTGCCAAAAACATCCTCCATGCAGGAGGTATAAGAAACTGTAGATATCTTGTTGAACCACAGATCTATTTCAATTATTATGCTGTATCTAGCCAATAGAAGCCCTTGATCCTCCGTTAGTTTCCAACCTGACAAACAACTCACTACAAACCTTTGATTTTGCCACCTCTCTCTTTGCTAAATGCCTAGACTTCAAGTTATCCTGTCTACTTTCTTCAGTCTTTGATGTATTCGTGAGAACATTTTTATTAAATCCAAAGAGGATGGCAAGAACAAACTTACACAACAGCACACACACACACACACCAAGTTTCCTTTGGTCACATATGAAATGTGAGTTAGAGCACAAGCTCATCTGAAAGCCACCAAGAAGAATCCAGTGATTTGAAAGTTGCTGCTTTGGATTGTTAGTTTGATCTGAATCAGAATCCAGTGTTTGATGGAAATCTCCTCCTGCTGCACTTCAACACATTAAAGAGAGAGAGATGATGATGAGAGCAGAGAGAGGAAGGTGTACTTACCGTGCAGGAGGATCACAAACACCACAAACATCTTCATGTTCCTGTCAAACTCAGAGACTCTCTAAAAGCCCTTCAGGACATCAGCTCACAGCAGCTTCACTTTCCTCTGCTGATCATCTACTGACACTCTCACACTGCTCACACTGTCACTGTGAACCACACAAAGTTTCACACTTCAGTGAGGGAGGAGGTCTGTTGCTCCAAGTCCACATCATTCCAACAGAAACTTCAACCTCGATCAGATCAGGGCAGACTGTGAGGACAGTGAGGAAAAGCAGGAGAAACAGGCTCATGAAATAAGACACATCAGACAAAGGTCATTTACACTGAAGTCAGATCCAACTTTATGAAGAAACCAGCAATAAAATCTGAATTGTGTGGAGGAAAAACCTAACTTGACACTTTATGAATTTTGGTGTTTGAGCTAAAATATTTTCCCTTCACTGAGTTTACAGTTAGAGTCCATACAATACATACATGCAATAAATACTATCACTCATAATAACACAAAAGAAATACATTCAATTATTGTTTTTTTACTGTATAAGAGTGTTTTATAGCACTAACACTGTGATTTCAGCTGCTGCCACTAACTTTTATGACATGTCACATTCTCTTGTAAAACACACTCTTATCTCTTTATCAATAAAATGAACCAAACTTTGACCTTTAGGATGTTTATCCTTTGCAGTACTAAACCTAAGGTCTGCAGCCAGACCAGATGAATAATAACAGAAGCAGAGGATGAATACAGGACTCAGCTCAACTGTCCATGTAACCTGAAACTTTGTGTGCAGTCCACATCAGACACTGAGAGCGGCTCTGAGGCCCATTCATAAAGGATCCATCTATTTTACACAAACTGAAACTGGTTCAGACTACATCTGGAAATAAGTTATGAAGATTATTAATCACAATAACAGACTGAAATAATACATTTTCAACACTTTCAAATCTGTTTTGTTCAAACTCTGTGGATGCAAAAATGTAGAAATGATGTACAAAGAGTCTGTGATTAGATTCTTTGTTTGTCAAATTCTGTTTTTATTATACAGTGGAAAATAAAAATACAGTCAAGATGAAACACATCAGTAAAGTTCAAATAAAGACATAAAAATGGAGTAAAGGAGTTGTGAGTGCTGTTATCTCTGAGTTCAGAGCAAAGAATCCAGCAGAGGAAAAACAGGAAGTGATGAACTCCAAATTAAAGCCAAATGGTCTGAAGTATTTATGTACGTTTTAGTCCTGCTTTAAATAACAGTAATAAAGAGCTGAATGTGTGATGGCGATGTCGAGATTAGCTCTATTTTAAAAAAACCTGTAACTGTAAAATGAAAGAGACGGTTTCTTTGTAAAGAAAAAAACAAGCTGCGATTTGAGGTGTGTGTGTTTATGTTTCGAGGTGACCAGCAGCTGACTCCACCCAAAGGAAGTGACCTCACACCTGTTTTATTCAGTGAAACAGGATGATGAGAAGCATCTTTTTTGGTACTGTTCTTCTACACAGAGATTCTGAAAGGAATTTTGCTGGTTTGTTATTGTCCATATTTTAAGGGAGTTTTCTGTAAGATGGGAAAATGTTTTATTTTGTTTCTTTAAGTTCCCCAAGAAGAATGATGTTTTTTATAATAAATTTGTTAATACTTTTAGCTAAATTTTTATCCAGAAGTTTACTAATAAAAAACTTCTAAAACATTTCTGTCATTTTCTTAAGGATTTGGATTTGTACATAAAATCAATATCAGACTCCACCAACAAAAAGCTCTCAAAACAATACGTGTGTGAGTTAATGTGTGTATTTATATAATCATTTTTTACCCCTAATTTTGTGTGTTCATGTTCTGTTCTCTTGTATACTTTATATGTTTGTACGTTGTATACTCACTGTTTCTTCAATAAAGTTCCTAAAAAAAGGGATGATGAAAAGCTGTGAGTGTTTAGAGATGTAAACACTAAAGAAGAACAAAACTGGATCAGATTAAAAGCTGTTTTTATTTTCAATTATTTAACAGGACGGCTCATAGCAATAAAAATCAATATAAAACGATATAAGAAGGAAACCTGCCAGATTTGAGCTAAACTGCTCATTTCCATGTGTAGTCACTGGGCAGGTCACATGACTCTATCCAACAAAGACACAAAGACACACAAGAAAAGCCAGAGAAACAAAGACAAATCCAAACAATCCATCATACTGAGTTAAAGTGATCACAGGTCTGCTTTGTTGGAGATGAGCCTTCAAAGTGGAACATGTGGACTGTTCCTTTATTACTACCACTGAAGGCCACGCCTCTCTGGTCATGTGATCATGTGGTTTGTAGGAACGCTCCTCTTCCTCAGAGGATCCACCTGTGCTTCCTCTCCTCTCTCCTCCACCTGTTACAGTGAGGGAACATCCTCCATGATGGAGGAGCTGCTGGAAAGTGCTGAGAGTTTCCTCCAGAGTGAGACCTCTGTCACAGTTCAGAGGATCTACGGCAGCAGAGACCTTCATGGACACTAAAAGTCTCAAACACACAACAACAACATCACACTGACTCCACTCTGACATCACTGATCAATAATCAAAGAACACACAGATCAAACTGATTGATCAGCCATCAGAGGAGTCGGATCAATGGAGCTGCTTCTGTTCCTGATGTCCCCTGTTTGATCCTGGACCTGAACTCTCCCTGCAGAGGAGACACAACACAGTCAGACAATGAAGTTTCATTTCTAGTCAAAGCACCTCTAAAAACTAAAACACTGAAGTGATATTTTATTCACATCAGAATTACATGTGAGAAGAAAATGTACAACCTCATTGTTCCAGACTGTCAGAATCAAAGAGCATCACTGACTCACACTGGAATGTGGCTGAATGTAAGTGAAGCTCTCAAATAACCGGTCAGTTTATGTCCCTACACTCACCTGTGGTCGTGAGCTTTGGTAGTGACTGAAAGAACAAGACTGCAGATACGAGTGGTGGAAATGAGCTTTAACCTGGGTGAGGTGTTTTGGGCATGTATCCACCAGAAGGAGGCCCCGGGGAACGTCTTGGTGCTCCCCAGTCAAGCTGGAAGAGGTGGCTGGGGAGGGAGAGGGAGGACTGGGCTTCTTTGCTTAGGCTGCTGCCCCGGTTAAGAGGAAGAAATGGATAGAAGGTACTTAAAGATTAAGCTGTTGCTAATGTAAACTGTGGTACCTGGAGCTCCAGTTATTAGTGTCTGTGTATGATGATGAGTTTAGAAGTGAGAGTAGTCGCAAATTAAATTTATGGAAACGTTGCGTTAAAGTATCACCAATAAAACAGTATCAAGGCTACTAAGTCAGTTTCATAAATCTCATTTTCCCACTTGTTGATGCCCAGACTGGTTGAAACTATATTTAGTTTGCTTGCTGTTGAAACATAATCCAACATAATCATTCTAACAAGTCAAACTCAAATCACAAGACAGTCAGATAGAAACAAACAAATAAACAAACCTTTGACTTTAAGCAGCACCGTTTTGTATCTGTAGATATTCCTGCTGTCAGCTACACAGTTGTATCTCCCACTGTCACTCACTGTGGGCTGTTTCAGGGTCAGACTGAGGTCTCCAGTTCTCAGCAGGTCTTCATCCATCTTCGTTCGGTCTCTGTAAACCTGGTACTGTTCTTCAGGCCTCCAGCCGTTCTGATACACGTGAAGCTTCCTGTTGTATCTGTCCCTCCACTTCACTCTAACATCTTCAGGCAGCTTTTCTGTGGTTTTGAAGGGCAGCTGGACAGACTCCGCCCCCTCCTCCACCTCCACCTCACAGACTGAGAGGACACAAACACACCGTGAGCTAAACAGATGGCAGCAGCAGTTTGCAGCAGAGTTATAGAGAAAGCTGAAGGAGAGAAGCAGACCACAGCAGGAGGTAACAGGACAGAGATCTAAAAAGTCAAAGCAGTTTTTAAAGATGTTGGAGACGATCAGAGTCTGATGGTGCTGCTTCACAGTCATGTCTCCTGTCAGTGTGGATCTACTTACTGCTGAAAGTGTTTGTGGACCTAAAATGAAACATTAGAGAGAAGAGTTCAAGGAGTTCTGATCACAGATCCTGTCTTCTGTCAGGATCGGTTTCTTTGTAGGACAATATGACTCAACAAAGCAGCGGATTTAAAACACATCTTCAACCTGGAGCCTCAGAAACTGTCACACATCAAGGTTTCATTATTTCTACACATCACTAAGTCCTCAGGATCAACACAGCTCATCTCTACAGTTCTGTTTGAGCTGCTCTGTTGGACCAAAGAGTTAAATCAGCTCCACTGAAACCTGCTGATAATCACATGACCTCAGATGAGCTGCTTCCTCCAAACAAACTGAATGACTGTGTGGATCTGTTCATCAGTCATGTTGAACATGAACAGCTTTGCAGGATGAAGAAAACAGCACAAGTATAGTAATACTTCAAATAATTGTAAGCATTTTTTTCTTCAACAATATTCTAAAAGTGCATCTGAAGCCTCGTGATATAGTTGAATCTCTGATTTCTGTCTTTATTGATAATGTTGATTTCTACTTTGTGATCTGTGTTTTAGTTCTTGATTTGTTTGCTATCTCAGCATGTAGAGTTCCAGTCTTACTGGATTACTCCAAGTTCTGTTTGCTGTCAGTTTTCAATGTTTCATTATTTTGAATTTTTGGTCTTTCTTTAGCTCCAGTTTCACCAGTGTGTTGTCTGTGTGTTTAGTTCTGATCTTCATGTTTGCTTCTTTCAGCAAGAACCTGACCGACAACATGACAGCAGCATCTTACAGGCCTGAGGACAGCCTGGAGGAGAGGGTAGAAGGGCAGAGGACAGGGGGAAAGACTAGAATACATAAATACATACATATATACATAAATAAACACATAAATTAGGAGGAAGGTACTGATTTTGATTCAGACCAGGTCTTGTATTAGATTTTTAGCTGTAACCTGAAAGGACCTAACCAGAGATGATGTAATAGAAGTGAACCGATTCTGGTGATTTGCAGGTTCATAATTTACATTTTAAGATTTCAAAATACTGAATCTGAATCATTAAGTTAAAACTTCGGTTTTCTTCAGTTTTTAATGTTAGTAAGAAAAAACTATTAAACTTTCAGAGGTCCAGGTTACCGAGGAGACAGTACTCCGTCTTTAACATCATCCAAAGAAACACCTCAGACTTCAGACCAGATCCATAAAAATTCAGAATAAGACTAATTGTTATTAAAATGTCTCACACATTCAAAGACATGATTTTCTTTTTCCTGTCTGTGAGCTAGAATCATCATGGATAAAAGCAGCAGTGTAAGTGTGTATGAGGCATGTTGTATGTTTTGAAGAAAGTCTTTCAGACTTGAAGTCTGCTGACTGTAAAATAAATAGCATGTCAGGGGTAATACAGAAACCCCTCATCACTGATCACACGCAAATTTCAACATGTTGACCTCTAACCCCTGTTTAGTCTATAACTCTTAATTAATTTAACTCTTAATGATTTTTTTTTTTGTTATTGTTAAATACTGAGTGACAAAAAAAGTCTTAAATCTAACTTTGCTGAAGTTGTAGGAACCCTGCTTCCATCCTCAAACACCGGGAGAATCCCAAGACGAGAACTGCTGCTGACCAAAAGGATCACGAAGGCTTATCTCACATTTGCCAAAATGATCTCCATGATCCCCAAGTCTTCTGGGAAAATAATCTGTGCACTGGCGAGACAAAAGGCTCATCTTTCTGGAAAGTCTTAGTCCCCTTACATCTGCACTGAAAATAACAGCATTTCATAAAAAGAACATCATACCAACAGTCAAACATGGCGGTTGTAGTGTGATGGTCTGGGCTGCTTTGCTGCTTCTGGACAATTTGTCTCACTTGATGAACATGAATTCTGCTCCCTATCTGATAATCCTGAAGGAGAATATGAAGCTATCAGTTCATGCCCTTTAGCTCACTCAGATTATGCAACAGGGTAATGATGCAGAAAGCCCACCTCTGAAAAACTAAATGAACATTTTGCAATGGTGTCGTCTTAGCACAGACTTTAGTCTGAGCCCGACCTTAAACTGCTGGATTAAAACATTCAAACATATTGTTGAAATATAAATAAATATAAAAACATGTTTAAAATGTTCATGCTTGTACTTTCATCCTGTTATTCAGAAATGTTAACCTGTTGTAACTGTGAAGCTCATCAACTTCACACTTGGCAGAATATCACCCTAACAGTACTCTGAAAGACCAGGTAACAGAACAGAGGAAGATGAGACAGGAGGAGGAATCGACACTCTGGGAGCCAAACACATGAGAATACATGAAAATCTGTACAGAAACAATGAGACTTTAATGTGATAAAGGTTTCTGTGGCTTCTTGTTGAACATGTGTTTCAAAGGCAGTGTGCAGCTAAGACTCATTGAACAAAATAGAGAAAAGGCTAAATAAAAACCAAAGATTCAGAAAAAACAACATAATGCCTTTGTCCTTTGTCCTGTCCCAGCAGAGTGCAGCCTGCTAGCTGCACGCTAGCTTCGGGTACTCCTGGGTGAAGGTTAAACAAGAGAACATTAAAGTTCATTCTATCATAAAGAGGAAATTAATATAATAAAACCAAAGTTCAATATCTAGACCAGGGGTAGGCAACCTATCTGATGGCGAGTGCCATTTAAAATTTCCTCAGAAGTCAGTGTGCCACATGATTGCATTAGCAATAAATTTAATAATGCTCTATATGAACAGTTACACACGATATAGAACCACTTTCTAGAATTATATTTGTTTGCAGATGTTGGCAGCTATTAGCGAATAGTTATCAGCTATTTTGAAACAAAAAAAAGACACTTTTATCCATAACAAGAACTCCATAACAGCAAATTAACTGTACAACAGAAAATACAAATGCTACTTAGGGTCTCCTCACAACAATGATAACAAAAATAAACTGGGCCAATATGGCATGTTTGTTAATACAGAGATACACATGTTAATGTGATCTCTGGTCTCCCAGTCAGATACAAAGGTGTCAGAGTGTCCAGCATTCAGAGGCTACCTGAGGACACTCATGTGCGAGAAAATCTGCTCACACAGATATTAGAGCCAAATACTTTCAATAAGTCCTCTGCAATGTTCTGAAGACAGTTAAACTTGTCAGTTAGTGATGTCCAGCAGGTGAAAATGCAGCTCCATGAACACGCACAGCTGTGGATTCCAGCTGCTGAATGAAAACAAACGCTGTTGTGACAGTGATGTACACTGTCTTGTTGGTATATGTATGATTTCTATTCATTTTACGTCAGATAAAAACTTTGGTTGTAAGCTTCAGATAATTATTTAATAACAGTAAGACAGTTTAAATGAGAATAAGAAAGTATTTCTTTGTGCCCCCCTTTCCCTGTTAATGCCCTACCTGGCCCCCTGGCAAAACCTTGCTAGATCCGCCCCTGCACAGTTACCAGCTGTCAGCTACATAGAAAATGATCCTGGTGTTATTTGTCTCTCAGAAACAGCTCATAACTTCCAATAATAACTCATAACTTCCAACAATTCATAACTTCCCTTCAACTCATCCATGTCATCTAAAAGGTAAACCTGTTTCTCCATCACCTGTTCAGCTCTGATGATTCAGTAAGGACATCTCCTGGTTTCATCTGCATGTTTCCCTCTCACCAGATATCCAAACCGGTATCATGACCAGCAGCTTTACAGCTGTGGCTCCAGCAAACATCAGCTGATACTAGAAATTAATATTAAATATATTCTAACAACAGCTGATCAAGCTTAAACGTGCTGCTGTTGTTTAGTGCGACATCCGGCGGTTTCCTCTTTCTGGCGCAAAGTGGGCGATAAATAAACAAGAGAGAAAAGCCGATCAGCTGATCATTGATCAGTTTCATGATTGAAGTAGAAATAGGAGAGAATGACAGGAGAAGAAGGTGCAGCTGTGCAGCGTAACGACAGAATAAATCCAGCTTTCTTTTCATTCTAGCTAAAGTCCGGGACAAACTGTGTTCCTTCTCAGCTCAACACGAAACGCGTAATAATTTGTCTGAATGCAGAACGATTCTGTTTGTACAGGACGGTTGGCAACTCCACTAACTAACCTTATGGATAAAGTAAAGTTCACTATCAGTAAAATCATAGCACCCACGCAGTTTTATAGACACTCCGTCATGCTAGCTAGCACGCAGTACGAATTATTGTAACTGACTGTAAAAAGTCAGCACAACGAAAATAAACTCCACCTAAACTTGGTTTATATCTGACCCAGATCGACTGCAGGTCATAACTTCTTACCTGAAATTCAGTTCACCTGACACTCGGACCGGCGGCCGCCTCGGGTCTCTCCTCCTCCTGCCTCCCCTCTCCCTCATCCACCTGCTGACCTCCACCACTTGTTAATTTTACTGAATCTCCGCCATAGACACCACCAAACCACTAAGTTAAGCTAAGTTTTACACACCGGCCATCATCTGGCCAATCCACCACCTTTTATTGTTTATACCGTTACAAAAAAAAAATCAAAAAAAAAAAATCATCGGGCCACCGAGCAAATGCCCGATGGCCAGTCCAGCTATGGTTGTGCGTGCCATCAGTTAACCCTTCGCGTGCCAACGGTGGCACGCGT
Organism: Pelmatolapia mariae; assembly: GCF_036321145.2. NCBI lineage: Eukaryota > Metazoa > Chordata > Actinopteri > Cichliformes > Cichlidae > Pelmatolapia > Pelmatolapia mariae. The sequence continues at coordinate 14,644,829 of NC_086229.1, forward strand.
GCCTAGGGTTGCCACTGCGGTCAAGTGAGCCCTCACTTGCGAAGTCACAGTCAAGCTAGCCGCCCCGTCAGCCGCACCTAAAATGTGGTTGCACTACTCTTACGCATATTACGGTATGGATGCCGATTGGCTTAGAAACGTGTCCTGACACTATTTAACTTCACAATCCACTCCGTTTTGGTTCATCTCCACTTTCCCCCTTGTGATCCACAGCCAAGATTACTGTACGACTCAGAGAAAATTAACAATAGAATTTGCCCAATATACAGTACTGTACTTTTAATATCTTCAACTTTGACCTCACATTACAGGAAAACTGTAAGAGGTGCCGCAGATATTCCACTGGATTCTGACTCTAGGCAACCCCCACTCTTCACCCTGTGATCCACAGAAAAATATACTGTACGGTTTTTGAGAAAATTGATTTTAAATTTTCCTCAATTTACTCTACTGTACTCTATATATTCCCAACTTTGACCTCAGATTACAGGAAAACTGTAAGAGGTGCCACAGATATTCCACTGGATTCTGACTCTAGGCCATCTACTCTCTTCACCCTGTGATCCACAGACAAATGTACTGTACGGTTTTTGAGAAAATTGATATTAAACTTTGCTCAATTTACTCTACTATACTATATAGATTCCCAACTTTGACCTCAGATTACAGGAAAACTGTAAGAGGTGCTGCAGATATTCCACTGGATTCTGACTCTAGGCAACCCCCACTCTTAACCCTGTGATCCACAGAAAAATATACTGTACGGTTTTTGAGAAAATTGATATTAAATTTTGCTCAATTTAATCAACTGTACTCTATATATTCCCATCTTTGACCTCAGATTACAGGAAAACTGTAAGAGGTGCTGCAGATATTCCACTGGATTCTGACTCTAGGCAACCCCCACTCTTAACCCTGTGATCCACAGACAAATTTACTGTACGGTTTTTGAGAAAATTGATATTAAATTTTGCTCAATTTACTCTACTGTACTCTATATATTCCCAACTTTGACCTCAGATTACAGGAAAACTGTAAGAGGTGCCGCAGATATTCCACTGGATTCTGACTCTGGGCAACCCCCACTCTTCACCCTGTGATCCACAGACAAATTTACTGTACGGTTTTTGAGAAAATTGATATTAAACTTTGCTCAATTTACTCTACTGTACTCTACATATTCCCAACTTTGACCTCAGATTACAGGAAAACTGTAAGAGGTGCCACAGATATTCCACTGGATTCTGACTCTAGGCCATCTACTCTCTTCACCCTGTGATCCACAGACAAATGTACTGTACGGTTTTTGAGAAAATTGATATTAAACTTTGCTCAATTTACTCTACTGTACTCTACATATTCCCAACTTTGACCTCAGATTACAGGAAAACTGTAAGAGGTGCCACAGATATTCCACTGGATTCTGACTCTAGGCCATCTACTCTCTTCACCCTGTGATCCACAGACAAATGTACTGTACAGTTTTTGAGAAAATTGATATTAAACTTTGCTCAATTTACTCTACTATACTATATAGATTCCCAACTTTGACCTCAGATTAGAGGAAAACTGTAAGAGGTGCCGCAGATATTCCACTGGATTCTGACTCTAGGCAACCCCCACTCTTAACCCTGTGATCCACAGACAAATTTACTGTACGGTTTTTGAGAAAATTGATATTAAACTTTGCTCAATTTACTCTACTGTACTCTACATATTCCCAACTTTGACCTCAGATTACAGGAAAACTGTAAGAGGTGCCACAGATATTACACTGGATTCTGACTCTAGGCAACCCCCACTCTTAACCCTGTGATCCACAGAAAAATATACTGTACGGTTTTTGAGAAAATTGATATTAAACTTTGCTCAATTTACTCTACTATACTCTATATATTCCCATCTTTGACCTCAGATTACAGGAAAACTGTAAGAGGTGCCGCAGATATTCCACTGGATTCTGACTCTAGGCAACCCCCACTCTTTACCCTGTGATCCACAGACAAATTTACTGTACGGTTTCTGAGATTGCTGTGTTAACAGAGTATGACAGAGGCTAAGAAAATATACTGCCTACAATAATATCAAATTTAAACAAGAAATTACAAAATTTCCACATTTGCTGTCATTGCCGTGTGTTCAGTAGAGCATTACTTAGTCATAAAAAATACATATAATTGAAATATCATCAGTACAAGAAATACTCTGACTATGTAAGACATGTTAGCAAATTCAGTTAATAAATATTGTATCAAATCTATACAGATGTTTAAAGGCATAATGCAAAGCATGTTTGTTTCTTATGGCTTACAAATGTGTTTGCCTTTAACAGAATTTACATTTCATTTATACAGTTTCACAGACGAAACAATAAAATAAGTTTCCTGAACTGTTCTTCATGGCCAAGATTTTGAATCCTTTTGAGGGTGATGCATTATCCATGAAGGTGGGCAATTTGTTCATTGATCTCAGACCCTCGCTGACTCTGACGCCTCCTAATTCTGCTTCCAGCCTTGATGATTAATTTGTTCTTCCTTTTGGCATCCCTGTCACTGATGCTGTCACCTGTTGTCCACCAGTCTAATCTGCAATTCCGGTGAACTCAGAATTACCTGTATATTTGTAATGTTTCCAAAAATATACACTATATGTTGGCATTGTCCCACTTTTTTTCCTTTACAAGTAATAATCTCTATGGTTTTAATGACAATTCATATACAGATTGTGGAGGACTTTTTATTCAACACTAAAAATAGTTCCTCATCAGCAGACTGTAGTACAATTTCAGCCCACCGTTAATAAACCCATCCAATGCAGCGTTATCAGAGAAATTATGCAAATGATATGTTTTTATGTACTGGTAATCTATTTATCATTTATCATGATTCCTGCTCTGATGATTATTTTCTTACCCTTCTGTAATTTTAATAGATAAAGGATGTTGAACATAAAGCTCCAAACAGGATGAATGAGGAAGACCACAGAAGAGAATCATGGATGTAGTGAAAGAATACATGCAGATGGTTTTATTCATGGTCGAGGAGCATCTTCTGATACTATCTTAGAGAAAAAAACACATAAAATTGAAGACTAAAAATAATGTCAACAACATGTCTAAATTTTTTTATTATTTCTTAGAGCAAATGCACTCTTGTCATGGTCTGAGTTGCCCACTCATATTTAACTAATTCAAATACAATTACTCCATTTAAATGCTTATGTTCTAATAAAAGGCATTGTTTAACACTAGAATTACTCCGGTCCGGCTCTGTTCTGCGGGCTTGATGTGCCGTGCACTCTCTGATGGTCTGCAGCATTCCCACCTCTAAAAGGCAAAGGAAGCTTTGGAGCACACTTGTAATCTTACGCTGTCGGAAGATAAACAAATAGAAAATGGTAAATTTACATGAACCTCACTCTAAATGGGTTTATATAAATATCATATCTGCTATGGCAGTGACAAACCTTAGCAGACTCTGTGGGTCCAGCTTGCGCAGTGAAGCACGGACGATTTGCTTCTGCACTGGGCATTCCAATGTCCTCCTCTACCCAGTGCCGTCTTTTGACGTGTGGCTCTGGCTGGGCTTCCCAGTACCACGGGGCCTCTTCCGTGGAGGCATGTTGGGTTCTTGTTCCGTCTCCTTTTCAGATTCTTCTGAGGAGGCGTCAGTGGCCTGCTGGACAAATGAAACCTCTCCTCCATCAGAATCTGCTTCGTCCATTTCCCGAAGCAAGGCCAAAGCCTGTTGTGCGGAGAGGTTCTTCCAGCGTGGCAGTGATATGTAGGCCATCCTGATGTGTGTTCTCAAAAATGCAAACAAGAAATGATTCTCCCGCCTGGATCGGTCTGCTTTTATGCACAGCACTGTGCTGTAGTCAAGTAATGCCACTTCCTCACATACACAGTGACAATGGAACAATGGAAGATCTGGGCTAAGAGTCAAGGAAGGTGTGAATGTGTGTCTTTTATATTTGCAGGTCAGTACGGTAGGCATTTCGGAAAGTTGTAACACAGAGGTTTGGCCTGACTTGGATCTGACCAACTCTGAGTGAGCAAATCCAAATGTGCCAGGCCTCGAGGATAATGGGTGGTTTGCACAACAAAAGCTGGAGGACAAACGAGCTGACGACCTGTGAAAATATCAGCAGGGGTGATTAACACCTCAGGACTTGCACCAGAAAATAAAAAACCCAGTAATTCTAGGGGGTGTTGGGTTTAGGGAAGTTTTTTCTCACGCAAATTTGCGCAGGTTTAGTAAACCTAGTGTTAAAATAGTATCAGAAGATGCTCCTCGACCATGAATAAAACCATCTGCATGTATTCTTTCACTACATCCATGATTCTCTTCTGTGGTCTTCCTCATTCATCCTGTTTGGAGCTTTATGTTCAACATCCTTTATCTATTAAAATTACAGAAGGGTAAGAAAATAATCATCAGAGCAGGAATCATGATAAATGATAAATAGATTACCAGTACATAAAAACATATCATTTGCATAATTTCTCTGATAACGCTGCATTGGATGGGTTTATTAACGGTGGGCTGAAATTGTACTACAGTCTGCTGATGAGGAACTATTTTTAGTGTTGAATAAAAAGTCCTCCACAATCTGTATATGAATTGTCATTAAAACCATAGAGATTATTACTTGTAAAGGAAAAAAAGTGGGACAATGCCAACATATAGTGTATATTTTTGGAAACATTACAAATATACAGGTAATTCTGAGTTCACCGGAATTGCAGATTAGACTGGTGGACAACAGGTGACAGCATCAGTGACAGGGATGCCAAAAGGAAGAACAAATTAATCATCAAGGCTGGAAGCAGAATTAGGAGGCGTCAGAGTCAGCGAGGGTCTGAGATCAATGAACAAATTGCCCACCTTCATGGATAATGCATCACCCTCAAAAGGATTCAAAATCTTGGCCATGAAGAACAGTTCAGGAAACTTATTTTATTGTTTCGTCTGTGAAACTGTATAAATGAAATGTAAATTCTGTTAAAGGCAAACACATTTGTAAGCCATAAGAAACAAACATGCTTTGCATTATGCCTTTAAACATCTGTATAGATTTG